>NW_010329370.1:7222-25723 GCF_000700745.2 Antrostomus carolinensis | reverse complement strand
AAATGGCTGCTCTGGGGACACCAAATCCCTCTGTCGACACCTAAGAAAAGCTGGAGGGACAGGCACTGCTGGGGCCATCCTGTTAAGTACAGACAAGGACTGTATAGCTTTCACCAGTGACCTTTCAGCTTCCCAAATCTTGGCTGTAACTTGCTAAAACACCCTTTGCCTTTACTATCACACCTGTTTAAGTGGAGGTGGGAGGAGAAGGAACAGAACCAGAGCCAGCTGGGCACACTTTGAGCATGCTGCTTCCCTGAAGATGCCAATCCAAAGCCAAGCAGCATGTCCAGGATGTCCTGGGCTCTCCTGCCAGTTCTTTCCCTCAGCAGTTGCTGCCTGGATGCTGCTCTCAGGAGGGATCTCTGTCCCTGCAGCCCAGCAGCCCTGGGAGTGACTCCACTCCCAGCTCCAGGGTAAGTCCTGAAGGTGAATGAGCAGTCTCAGGCCAAAACTACATCAAGTCTTCAGGCAGCGTTGGCTTCTGGTCAAAACTACTGCATCCGCAGTGGCCCACGGGAGATGCGCTGGATTCCTGCCTCGTTCGTTGGCACTTCTTCCTGAATAAGATCCTTTCTAACGGGCTCGGTGTCAGCTCGGTTATGGTCAGGAAAGGGCAGCAGGCAACGCCAGAAAGGAAAAAATTATTTTGAAAGTGGAAGAATCCAGGATTCTCTGACGCCTTCCTCTGCCAGGTGAATAACAAACCATCCAGCCACAGTGTTTGTAACTAGACTCTTCTCCATATTTTTAGCAACTGATCTATGAGATCATTTTGCTATTTTCAGTTGTTTGTGACTTGGGACTTTTCTGCTGTGAACATGCTGAGTGGGAAGGAGCACATACCCTGAGCTTCCAGTGAGGGGCTGAGCAAATCCTACGTACCCAGTAAATGCTACTCATTTTCTGAGGAGTTTAACTCCTAGGGGCATCAGCAATCCAAGGCATCAACCGTTTTGGAAATGCCTTCTAGGTTGTTCCTCCAAGACACATGAGATTAAGCATGTACCCAGGAAAAGTCTAGACAGTCTTCATTAAACTGATCTGACCTCTTCCTTAAGCAGAATCTGTAAGTCTGAACGCCATCTCGTCATCTCCTGTGTGCTGTTTGCAAGAAAACACTGTTGTGGTTAAAGCAATAAATAGAATTCCCACACACGCCTTGTGGTGACTCTGTGGTTGCAGGGCAAAGGGTCTCACAGCAGATCATATATGCTGCGTATCCTACACCGTTCCCAGCATTAACATAGTGCTTGCTGCAAACACCTACATCTTCAGTTGGGCACCTTTAGCAGGCACTGCCCTCCAAAAGGTGCAGCACTTGCCTGCTCCTCTCCTGCTTGCCCTGCTGCATTACACACAAAGTGCCTTACCTCATCTCATCTCAGAGTACAAAGAGACCCCGAGCCCTCATAAATTAATAAAGAAGCAATAATTAATTAA
This sequence comes from Antrostomus carolinensis, assembly GCF_000700745.2. Classification (NCBI taxonomy): domain Eukaryota; kingdom Metazoa; phylum Chordata; class Aves; order Caprimulgiformes; family Caprimulgidae; genus Antrostomus; species Antrostomus carolinensis. The sequence continues at coordinate 24,280 of NW_010329370.1, read as the reverse complement.
TTGAGTGATAAGCAACAGCTATCAAGCCTGCAGAATTACATGCAGGATTCCCCTAAGGAGAGCTGGGCTGTGCTGAAACGGTGGCTTCCTTCATCTACGCCAGAATTTAACATTCATTAAAAAGAAACAACCTCCTGCAACCAGGGCAAGGCTCAGAAGAGATGATTTACTCGAGCTGTCTGTAAGTGGCCTGGCCCCGGCAACGCAGGGGCTGGGACGTGGGGCTGCCGGCTGCAGCACGGCATGCTCCTGCCTGATGCGTTAGGCACAGCCCTTGCTGCTTGCTCCCGTGGCTAACAGTTCCCCCTCCACATTTGTTTCACATTGTAGATGTGATTTCTTGGTGGCAGCACCTTCCTGGCATCACATCTCATCAGCACATTGCATCTGTAATGTCACTTTTTCTCCCCAGATGGCTACGTATGGACATGTGTCAGCCACTCCCCATCCTCTCTTTGATGGGATAAATCAGCCCTGCGAAGGGTTGTATAGGGAGGGGATTATCCTCCTTCCCCAGCAAACCTGCACCACATCAACAAACCCCCAAAAGCCCCTGCAGCAACTGCTGTCTGGGTGCCAGCAATGCCAGCAATGCCCCCAGCTCAGTGTCCCACTGCGGCCAGGTCAGTGTCTCACGGCAGGACACTAGGACATGGATCATGCCCCAGTCACTGATGACCATTAGGATCTTGTCAGAGCAGCATGGTTTCCAGCCAGGATGAAATTCTGGCTCTGGAAAACCGAGGGTAAATCCTGGGGCAGGAGAGCTCGATTTTGTCTGAGCACACCCCAAAGTTCAAGGTAATCTTTGGGATTTTGCACTTTGGGAGCCTTGGCAGGGCTCTGCCAACTGAAGCACGGCCACCAACCCTGCGGGACACTGGACCTCCTCGCAGCCTGACAGCCAGCAACAACCTCTGCAAACCAAGGGGCACAAGCTGGCTTAGCCTTGGGACTTCAGCGTTTCCACAGCTTCAGGCTCACCAGCTCAGCCAGAGGTTTTAAGCTACTTAATTACTTTTTCTATGGTGCTTCAAATATATAAAGTGCTTATGGAAATACAAAATGGCGCTTTTAATACCAAAAGAGAATTGTTTATCTATTTTTATTTCCTTTCAAGTTAGAGAAGGACAGTGGAAGAAAATATGAACTTGCTTTCTCCAAGAAAACAAACTGACCTTTGACTGTTATGAAAGTCTTTATACAATAATTTGGGCAAAGAGAACTGGAATTTCTCTGTGAAGTATGTTTTTCCTTAAAAAATGCCAGTTTGCTAAAACCATAACAGTTTGCAGAAAGGCTTGGTTGCAATGAATCTGCCCATTTGATAGCTGCTTAGAAAAGTTTTGAAACTGATGAAATGCTGAGTTTGCCAGCATAATTCTTCAAATATGAAGTTTCTCTGCAGTTGGAGTTAAAAAAACAGGATTAGAATTTTTAAAATAGAAAAAATAAATAATAAAAAAATAGAACTGGAATAAAAATTAAGCAATTTTCCATCATTTAAAACCAAAATGTTTAAACTGACCTAATCCAAAACATGTTGTGATCATCTGTTTACAACAGCTTTGAAATTTGGATTTCTGGGGAGTGGAAAGTTCACCCCCTCTCAGGAGAAGGCTGATAAGCAGCCCTGGCAAAAAGCTGCAGGGTAGGTGGGCACTGGGGGGGGGTGAAGCTTCACACCTGTGCTTTAGAATAAACTGATGACCTTGTGTAGTGGCATCACTTTCTTTACAGGTATGTCTTCCGAAATGGGCTTGAATAACTCCCTGACCAGCAGCTGTGACCATGATCACGCAAAGCATGAACTCTGCATTTGGACAGGTTAGCATGTAGCAGTTACCTCCTCTAAAGAGCTGCACAGAAAATAAATATATCTAGTACCCTGATGCAAAAATAATGTTGGTTGAAAATCAGGAAGCCCCTTCTGCCTTGTGGCTGCTTTGTCCCAGCAGCTCGGAGGGGGGACACAGCCACATCCCCGCATGGTTTGCCTGAGCCTGCACGCAGCGTGGGGAGGGCTGGGGCAACGTTGGATTGTCCTTATTTGCACTTGTTTTACTGACCTGCCCCTACTTAATGGGTTTGGTTTCAGTTTTCAGAATAGCACAGGTTCAAAGCAACAGGTGAAGCATTTCTGGCTCTCTCTCTCTTCACCAAAGGCAATGCAAGACGTCTAATGAAAAAAAGCTAAATGCACATGTTGGTCTTACTAACCAATGCTAACTAAACTTAGAAGGCTTGTTATTGTTTTGCTGCTACTTTTTACCCCAAAAAGGAAGTATTGTGGGCTGGAACTACTGTGAGGCTTGTTTAGAGCAAGATAAAGGTCCAGTCAAGATCCTGTCACCATAGAATCACAGAATGGTTTGGGTTGGAAGAGACCTTAAAGATCATCTAGGTCCAACCCCCCCTGCCATCAGCAGGGACACCTTCCACTAGACCAGGTTGCTCAAAGCCTCATCCAACCTGGCCTTGAACACTTCCAGGGAGGAGCATCCACAGCTTCTCTGGGCAACCTGTTCCAGTGTCTCACCACCCTCACTGTGAAGACTTTCTTCCTCATGTCTAGTCTAAATCTACTCTCTTCCAGTTTAAAACCATTATTCCTCATCCTATCACTCCCTGCCCTTGTAAAAACTCCTCTGTTAAAGGTATTTTTGTCCGGGAAATACATTGGGAATAACTGATGGGTGGGAGAAACCAAAGGAAATAATTAAAAATAGATGAGTAAACTGTCTTTCTTTTTCCCTTCCCCTCCTCCGCTCCTTTCCACACCAGAAAAAGAACACAAAACCAATTACATTCATTCTAATTTTGGAAAAAGTGAGGGTTTAAAGGCCAAAACTGAAAAGGAAGACTTCATCTTGGGATTATGTTCTTTATAGCCTACACTGGCAAGGTACTAATGCACCTCCTGGTTGGGTGAAATGATGCTGCCATTGGCCTTAAGCACACCAAAGGCACGAAACTATGGCTCATCAGATATCTTTTATTGTGGCTTAGGGCCTAAAAGGCAACAATAATGACTTATATTTGCACAGAGTGTTTAATAATCAACTGGGGTTGCAACCAAGCAGGTTGTGTGCAGCTGTGCCCTTCTCATTGAAATCCTTAAGTACCAAATTAACGTGCTGGTTTGTGGTTGTTAGAAAAGACGCTAAGTGGCCTGTCTTTCCTCCTTGTTGCTTGATAATGCATCCTGCTGCAAGTCCTCCTGAGAGCTGCTGCTGTTGATTTTTATTCTCCTAGGGCTCAAACAACTTTTTAATACCAGCCAGTGTATAATCAATGTAAACCTGCCCTTGCTCAGGTCCCCAGCTGGAGCAAGAGATGTATCTGTTTGAAACCCAGAAAGACAAAACCATTCCCTCTCTCGGTTGATCATCTCCAAACTGTTCTGCCTGGCAGCTGGGCGTGAGGCTCCTTCATCTGGAATTAATGTCTGCTCTTCAAAAAATCACCCATCAGTTATTTTTCTGCCTCCTTGCTGCTTAGTCTAACATTTTCCTGAATAGCCAGGAATAAAGTGGCATTGTGTGGTTTTTTAATTTCAAAGAGCTCTGTGTGATTAACAGTAGTCAAGGATCAAAAGCATTATGCTTAAGCACATCTTAAATAAAGAGAAATCTGAAGGCTTTTCTACATCTGAAACAGATAATTCAGTGGTCATAAAAAATTCACCACCATAAAAAAATGTAAGTCCCTGGAGCTTTTGGAGTAAACCCAGTCTGAATCCAAAGAGCATCAAGCAACTATCCCTTTAATAAACGTTTAATTAATTAATCATTGATCATGTGGTTCCTACTTCTCTTCTAGTAAGCATTTTACCTGGTAATTAGTTTATCTATGCACTGAGCTCAAACCAGAGCCCAGTGTCCTCCTCCTGCTGGGCGATACCACTGGTGGACACTCATCAGTGGTCTCCGTAGCCCCTGGCATGGCTACTCTGGCTTGGTACCCAGAGCTTCGCTCAGAGAGTCACCCCAAACCACAGTGCCCAAACAGCCAGATCAGGCAGGTACCTGCGCCCAGGGCTTGAGGGGTGGCTGGTGCTCCAATATCCCCCACAGTGGGCAAAGAGAGATGTATCCTCCCACAAAGACCTAGGGTGATGCAGCAGCTTCCTTCATCACCTGGGATATCAATGGGGAACCTCTGTGTCCCAGCTCCTGCCCGCACTGTCCTTGGGAGTCGCAGGGGAAGGATTCAGCCAGTCTGCTGGAGGCTTATCCTCACCCTCCAGGAGCCAAAAAGCTCCCAAGGGAGCCAGTGGGGTGGTGTGAGGGGTGAAACCCAGACCATGGGAACCCCAGCTTGGGCCTGGGGATCACCCAGCCACTTGCAGCATGCTGGCAAGAGCTCAGAGGAGCAGGGCAGCCTGAATAAAGTCATTTTGCAGCCCAAAATAATGCCATTGTAGCCGAGTCAGTGTCAACTTGTGCTCTATCTACGTGTTTATGGGTTGTCCTGCCCACATCTAGTGTGGAAGAGATAGTAACAGTTGTACACTAGGCTGATGTGGTCCCTTCAGGTTTGGGCTTCACTGTGCTGGGTGGGAAGCCCAGCCTTGCTCCTGCCCAACGGTCACCACAGCACCCAGCCTGGGAGATGAGCCTGACCTTAGCTGTGCAGGGCATCGCTTGCTGCTGGGATGTCTAGCACAGTCCTACACCCAGTCCATGTTATAGCCCCAGTTCAAATAGCAACAGTATGAAATTGTATTTTATTTAACTCAATTTTACTTTCTATAAGAACATAGTAAAAAAGTTTATTTCAGCAACTGAACTGGGGGAACCCATTAAATACCTACCTGTGTCCAGCTTTCTGAACTCCTCTGCTGTTAGATGGAACTGGTTTCTTTTGAAGACCATATTCATTCTGACTATTTATTTAGAATATTTATTTTGACAACCAGACTAGTCTAAAACACGCTGCCTTGACTCCAGACCCAACCTAGCAGCTTTGAGGCTGATCTGCTTTAGGTTTCTGAGGCTGGAAAACAGTGCAGATCTTGCAGAGGGTGCTCCACTGCAGCCCTGTGGCATAGGCACAGCGCCTCACACCTAGCTTTGCCTCATGGCTGTAATGTTGCCAAGCAGTGGCTGTGCCCCTTCCCTGCCTGCTTGCTTTTTTGAGGCATTTTCTCTTGGCAAGTCTATGAGGCCTTTTATGCAGAAATACTTTGTAACCTCTACTAATCATAAAATAAATTAGGTAGAAACCCATATAGGAACCTTCTTGTCAGGATCTAGAAATGTAGCTTGCCAAGAGCCAGAGTTGACATCCCCTGGAGCAAAAGACTGGTTTTGTCCTCCTCAAAGGACAATTAAATATGAGGATGTCCCCACCAGTGCAATCCTGAGTCTGTGCTGTGCCTCTGCAGCAAAGCCTTCATGCTCAGTGGTGGGTTCACTCTCAAGTGGGCATTGATTCCTGCAGGCTGGGACCTGATGGAGTAATCCAATGCATACAACAGCACATACATGTTATTTTGACATAAGGGTGACAACCGAATGCCTTCATGGCCGCGTTGAGCAATATGTTGGAGCTTGTCTGACTTGGCACTATGGGATTGGATTGTGCACTGTGGGAAAACCCGGTGTCAATCAATCTCAGCATTTTTAGCTCCAGTCTCAGTTATATGAAGGGCCATCTCATTCTGTGAGCGCTTTCCCCATTATGGTCCAAGCAGGTTTCTTACCTGCCTCCTCACTCCTGTGCTGAGGCACTTGTGGGTGGGAGGGTAGGGGATGGTATTTCCCTCCCTCTGTTCCCAGGCTGGGTAACCAGTCCCCAGCCAACAGCCAGCTGGTGGGGACACTGCCATCGCCATCCTCACCATGGGGTTCCCGTGGAGAGCACAAATGACTGCACAGCAAGTGCACAAGACAATCCCTGCATCGTGCACAACACCATGTCCAGCAAGGGGATTGGGCTAGATGATCTTTCGAGGTCCCTTCCAATCCCTGACATTCTGTGATTCTGTGATGTCATTTGTCACCACTGCTGCAGTGCAACTGCTGTTCTCTCACTGATCACATTTTTCTTTTTAATGTAAGTAAATGGAGTTTAAAGCCCCAGAGAAGTTATTTCAGGCAGGGGAGGATTGCTATGTGGCTTAGTCTTGCTGGGCAACTTCATGCTGCTGGGGCTAAGCTGAATTTGATAACAATTAGTTAGAAATGTGGGGATGTGCCTCTGCTCCAGGACACACATGTTCACCAACCCAAGTAGTCACTGGCTACAATATAACCTGTCTGCAAGGGGATGCAAGCAAATTTTCCATGGCCGGCCTGAGTGGTGGGATGCATGCTTGTGGTGGGTACAGTCACAGGGAAGGATTTAATGAAGCTCCCAGTGCTAGCAGGGAGCCCCATAGCATGTATGGGCTTAACGTAGCAGAGCAGGTATGGCTGGGAGGGATTCAAGGAAAGGAGAAGGAGATACCATGTAGACAAACAGGAACAGATAGGATGTTTTTTTTCAAGGAAAGACCTACTTCTTAAACAGGAATAGGAAACCCTGGAGGAGGTGGGGATGCTGCTGCTGCTTCGTCCTTTGCTTCCATGAGCAAGGCAGGGAACTGCAAAGCAGTTGCCAAACCAACCCTGGTGACTGTGTGTCCAAGGCACCTGGCAGTTACAGAGGCACCATCCCGGCCCCAGGGTGTGAGTGGATGAGCACTGAGTGTGGGTCCTAGCCTTGGTTACTGCACTTGCTGGAGCCCTGGTACTATGTGAAAATCTCAGTCTTCACTTTAAAAAAAATTCCTTACCCCTCAAAGTTAAAAGCAAAGGTTAAAAACATGGTTCTGGATTCTCAAGAAACAATAAAAAAGGATAAAACTGTTTTGCTTAAGTCACATTGATTTTTAAATCACTCTCATGGTTTTGAGTGGGTACTAGTTCTTTTTGGGGAACCCCATGTAAGAAACCATACAACATCCACCTCGTTGGGGCTGGAAGGCTAAAGCTGAGCTCCTGCTCTGAGCAGGGTCAGCTTGGGACATCAAGGCCAGGCACTTTGCCCTTCTGGGTCTGAAAACCTCCAGGGTGTCTGTGCCCAACTCTGGTCTCCCATAGATCACTATAAATCACACATAGGTCCTGTCGAGTCAGTAGATGCACATTATTGCCATCTGTACCTCATTGCTCAGTCTCTCATATGCCATTTCACAAGAAATCCACAACTCTTTGGCACAGGTCTCCTTTTCCACACATTTTGAAGCTAATTAACCTGAGCCTGTTAACATGTCGACCAAGTTGGAACATTTGCAGGTAAAACATAGAGCTCACATTGATAATGACAATGGGAAACGTTACTAGGGCAAAACATAGCATCTGGAAACAACACCACTGGGGATGCACACGAGGCTATTGAGCTGTTTTGATGAAGAGCATTGATTTTCCTCTACAGTCAATTGCTGCCACACAACTTCACAAATACTCCCTGTTCCCACTTGATTCAAAAGTTAAAAATGGCCTGTAGTGCTGGAGAAAGGGTGGATGAAACAATAGCTCTTTTCTCAGCAACACAGGGAGAGCAAATTGCAAGGAAAAAAGAAACAAGCAAACATGTATCTGCCAAGATGAGGTTCATCCTTTTTCGCAGTGGGCTGAGCAGAGAGCGTAGCACCTTTCTCAGAGAAAGCACGATGACTGCAGTGAAAACTACAACTGAGCCAGCCCTGGTGCCATGAAGATTTTCCCACATGAAATGACAAGAGATTTTTTTGGTCACTGAAGAACCTTTTACCCAAAGGCAGCACAGGAGTTAAGAGCGCAAGCAGCTGCTGTCAAATGACAGGACTATAAATCTCTGTCTCAAGGGCAACGGAAATGAAACTGCCTCAAGTGCTGTTGGAAAATCCCTCCTTGTTTCTTACTGGGTTCAACTAAAAAGAATTAAATCACTATTTTTTCCTTACTCAGAGATATGTATCTTGGAAGACAAATGCACAACTGTCCACCTTAGGCAGCTTGTGTGGTTGACACTCTGTACAGAGGGGCTGAAGAAAACCACCTTCCAGTGTGAGGTGACAACTCATCATACAGGAATCAGGCTCTATTTTTGATGAACTTACTTTTTTCTTTCTCCCAGGGAAGATCCAACATCAACATTGCTCTCATAGCAACTGCACGAGGAAATAAGTGATTTCCTGTCTGAGCCTGTTCCATCGTTCAGCTTTTTATTTTTGTGCTAAACCACAACCAGACATGTCACCGCACACTGTGCTGGGGCACTGTACCCACCCCTGCCATGGGCAAGGCACTGAGAAAACATTAGGAAGGCAAAATGTGCCACAAAATGCCCACTCAGTACTTGTGCCAAATGCCTTCCCTAGAAACGTGTTGCTGAGGCAGAGTTTTCTGGACTCTTGGAGTAGCTGAGGGCTCTTGCAGCATATGTCCCTTCTTCCCAGAGCTATCAACCTAGATGGGGACAAGAAATCCAATCCACAGCACAACCTCCAGCCTGAATTTGGTCCAGAACCCAGAAGACAGTTAAACCCTCTATGTGGCTATGCAAATAATGGATTAAAAAACCCCAAGCATTGGCAAGCCTTTTATTGCTTTTCCTTAATAATAGTTTTCATAGTATGACAGAAGAGCTAACTTGCATCCTAAGAGAAGCATGTTCTGCCTGGGTGTAGTGTTGCTGATGTCCATGAGAGGGCCATTGGCAAGGGTGTTTGGGTGTTGTATTCTAACACAGAAATATAGAAAATGCACTGCCAGCTGACTGCAAAATTCATAGGCATCCCCACTCCCTCACAAGGCTTTGCACAAGCTCTGGCTCAAAACAAAGTGCCCTCGCACTGGCTGGAGCTGGAAGCGTCAGCTGAGTGCAATGGGACCTCCTCTGACCAGCAGCTCTTGCAGCAACAGTCATTAATGACTTTGCAGCAGCATGGGGCAGTTGTGGGGGCTCTTCTACCTCCAGCCCTGGCTCCCTGCAGGCTCCTGGACAAAATTCTGAATTGTCAGTGTCTGAGATGAGTCCCATGCTGAGGACTGATTTTCTTAACAGTGTAGTTGAACTAAAATATATTTTATTCGTACATAGCTGAAAGATTTTGTTGGATCCAAAATAATATGTTCTGTGTCTGTTCAGCTTGGAATCTATTCTCATTATTAAATAAGGCGAATTTCAGAATAAAACATGCTTTCAACATGGACAACTACAGCATTTTAATTGAAAACATATCAAAATGATATATTTTTATTTCTATACATGTATATTCTATATACATATGTAACATATATTAATCAAAACATTTAATATCTTTTTCTTCTCTGTGTAGATATTGTACCATTACCTTCATCCAAAGGATACTTTCTGAATTAGATACCATATTTGGTCAATAGAAGAGAGGTTTGGAGGAAATAAACCATCTATCAGAAAGAAAAAAAAGTAAGAAGACACAAAGTCCAAGTCCTTTTCTCATGCTGAGATTTTGCTTCCATTCAGTTTTGCAGTCACCAGCAGAGCTGTTGGCTCTTCTGAATGCACCTTGAGTGAAATTCAATCCAGTTTTGAGGTCAACATGAATGTCAGCATTGCCTAGATGGAGAGGTCCTACTTGAGAGGTCCGTGATCTATAGACTTGTGCTGGTTCATTGCACAGGGCTGAATGTGACCTTTAGATTGCTCCTTCAGCTCATCTGCGACTTTGTACATTATCTTTGGGACATTAAGCACGGCAGGATCTCTCCAGGGAAATTCTGCAGTGTTGCCAGCACTCTGATGGCTGGTCCTGTGGGACGCAATGTACTTCTTCTGTCCCCAGTTTCTGGAGTCATATGATTATGTGAGGATCTCAGCTTTCACAACAATGAAAAGTTGGTTTCTAGCCATTGAGACTGCAGAGAAAAGCTGGCAAATGCCACCTCCTAAAGGTAAGGATCAGAAGACAAATGAAAAGGAATCTCAGCTGTATCGGGAGCCTGATTTTTAAGCTAACTGCATGGCTTAAAAACAGCATGGTTTTGAGGACTAACTATTAACTTTTGAATACCTGGAATAAGAAATAATATAATTAAATTATTGAAGAGGAAAAACAAAAATTGCTCATTGCTTTTTCCTTCTTCTCTCCCTGCCCTTCTTCCTTCTTTTCTAAGGCTCTACCCTATTGCTTGCCTTCTTGATGCTTCTCAGTTGGGAGATGGCATTGGAGGAGGATGCTGTTAACCAGTCAGAGTGCGAGTTCTGGGAATTTTCCAGGGTTACAAAATGTTTTCCTTGCATCTGCCAAAACTAACGGCAGCAGTCACTGAACACGTGCCACTGGAAAATCACAAGCGGGCTGTCTGCCAAGTATGCAGAGTTCTTTGGACTGAGGCATGTCAGGGTCTTGTGAGTGTGAAAGGACATTGCCGCGTCTGAGCCAGCAAGGCAGCGCTCCAGGCTGGCCTCGGGCACGTGAAAGCCCACGACTGCGTTCCCAGACAGGAGGGGCTGAGCCAGGCACTGCCAGCAGATCTGCACTGCGAGCTGCGGGGCTTCACGTCGAATTGAGCCTCGTGCGAGGATTGTCCGCTTGTCGTCAGAAGAGCACATTTTTTTTTAATGGAACAGTTTAAGTGGAAGTGTTCAGCAAGCAATAAACAATATCAGCTAATGGCTTGCTGACATTCAATCACAGTTCAGTGGGGACATCTCCAGCACCCTTTGAATCTTGTGCCAAGCCATTAAACCCCTCTCACGTGGCAATGGGCATTTGCCAAAAAGAAGCTAAAAAGAAAGTTACTGAGGAATTAGTCCACTGTGAGCACGTGAAGAGTAGCATCACAAGTGTGGTTTAGGGAAGTTTAAACTTATACTGTCCATGTATGTCCGCTAGATCAGACCTGGACCCCGTCTGACCCTATAGTCTGTCCTTTGGCACTGCCCAAAACCAGGGGAAAAATACCTAAACTATGGAAGTGTGTCTCCCTGCCTGAAATGAATTGTGACACAGGGGATTTGGAGAGGGAGTCCATTCGCCAGTAGCATCGTAGCAGAAAAGATCCTTTGTTCAAGTCAGTGAATGCCACAGCTACCATAAAGTCTCATGCAGAGAAAAGCTGGTGGTAAAGGATGAATCCATGTAACTTAGAGAGACCATAATTTTTCACAGAATCATAGAATGGTTTGGGTGTGAAATTACCTTTAAAGATCATCTAGCCCAACCCCCCTGCCATGGGCAGGGACATCTTTCACTAGATCAGATTGCTTAAAGCCCTGTCCAACCTGACCTTGAACACTGGGCAACCTGTTCCACTGTTTCACTACCCTCATTGTAAAAATTTCCTCCTTCTATCCAGTTTTAGTAATATCTGTCCAGTTGAGAACCTCATCTTACATACACAGAGAAGAGCAGAGTATTCCCACAGGAACGCACATCTCTATATCACTGCTCCTGTTTGAGTTGATTTCTACATTCATGCTGTTGCACTGAAATAAAATTCTTCAATTAAAGCTATCTATTTCCATGGGAGATGCTCAATGGTATCCATTTGTTAGGATATGACTTCCAGGGAGTTATTCTTGATTTATATCAGCTTAATGAAAAAATTAAATTAAGCTCCATCTTACAGAAGGTCTTGTCAAAACACTTAGGCCCTAAATTCTGCCTTCCATTAACAATGTGCATTTTAATTAGGTGCTTGAATTAATTTATAGCTTAATGTAGGTTATGTGCGCATATGTTATGTGCCAAGCCTACACATACCTCTTTCAGAGAGCTCCAAAAAACCCCAAACCCCCTCTCTTGGATGATAACAGGAAAGCATGGAGAGGCAGTTTTAGGCACTATGCATAGCCTAGAATTTGGTGTGTGCTCAGTGCAGAAGGGATGAAGAGAGGAAATAATGGTGGGTTTATGCCTTTGCAGAACCAGCCAAGCTGGGACAGCCTCACAGTTTGCTGCCTGTGGCCCTTAGAGGTTGTTCCATCTTTATGTTTCACTAACACGCTCTACCGAAATGCTGCCTGGGGCCGACAGACTACCAGCAAGACTGATTAAACCAGCTACTGGAAAAATCCCCAGAAAGCTAGTCAAAACACAGCATTTCCAGCGCTGAAACACAAGCTGTATTATTTCCTAGAACTGACTCCTGGGTTTGGTTGTTTTAAATCATCCGTTCCTGCACACACACAGGCACAGCAGCCCATGGCCATGAGATGACAGCACAACGTGTACCTCTTACAGCCAGAGGCACCGTGCACAGGTAAGGCACTTGTTACTGGCTGTGCTCTACTGACACGCAGATATTTGCTGAAGGACACATTGCAATGACAGTGGCACCAGTATGTATAAATGACTCCAGAGCAACCACATAATTAGGCAACCTAGACTTTCCTTCTAAGCTTTCTATTCTTCAAATTTTTCTCTGAGTAGAGGGCTCATTTGTGAATATGATGAATGGCTCTTGAAATGGCTTGTACAGCAGGATGCTTACAATAAAATGGGTTTGGAGCAGACAAGGCAGCATGATTATTCCTCTGCCTGCCTGGCTTCTTGCCAGCCTCCTGCTGCCTTCTATCTCCCATCACAGGAGGCTGGAAAAATTCCCCTGGGGCTGATTAACATGAGAGAGATCCTGTGAAAAACGGAGGTGGTATGAAGGAGAGAGGTGATGGCAGAAGGGAGAAATCAGGCTTGCAAGGACTGACATGAGCAGTTAAGCACCTGGAGAGGTGGGAGAGCAACTAGAGTCACTGCAACAGGAAATGAGAAGGAAATCCCAGGCAACTTCTCTCTCTATGGGTGCTCGAACCCTCCCACAAAAATATTGCTTCTATATGAGAAAATTTGAGAGTGGCAAGGAGAGCCACCTGCCTGGAGCTCTGTCAGACAGCAAACTGGTGAAGCACTAGGGAGCAGGAATTGGGCACATGGACATCCTCCCAAATAATTCCCAGGCACAGTTCAGGAGTGAGGATGGTCTGGAGATGGTTCCCACTGGGTCATACAGCCACCATGGTCTGGAGGCTGAGGCTTTATGAGCAGAGAGTCAGATAACACCAGGTCAGCTGGCCTCTCTGTCCAGGAAGGTCTCCAGCCACATTTAATTTACTGACACTGAAGCATCTTGGGAAACTAAGGTTTTCTTTTGTATTTTATACTACAATTTACACTGTATTTACACAGCCACTCAAGATATTGGCAAGGCTCTGGAAAGACAAGGCTCTGGGAAGACAAGAAGACTTTTTAAAAAACATACTGGAAAAATTTTTAAAGTGAACCTTAAACCTGATTTTTAAAAATCTTTCTGCAAAGGCAGTTTTTTTTACCACCCAAGTATTTATAGGTCTGGACTTGTCAGGTAGCCTATAGGAGATCCTTATCTTCTGGTTTCTCCATGATATTGTTTTCCCAGGATAATTTGGTGACATTTCAACATCTTCTTTCTCAACTGGTATCCTCATTTGCTCCATTTCCTACTAAAACCCTTGCTCCTGTTAAAGCCCACAGTGTGACTGGCAGGTACGGGCAGTGGCCAAATTTATTCCCTGACTCTGGACACAAGAAAAGGCCAGGGGTCACTGTGCACCTACTCAGTTTGTTTCTGCTAAATGTCAAGTGCTGAAGCAGCCTTGGAGGAAAGACATGAAACATGTAGCCACAAAATTACAGTGCCAAGAGTGTAGTTTGCTTTTTCTATGTGAAGTTGGACTTGGCCAAACTCTTGGCTTGCATCAGAAAGAGAGCTCACCCTTGCATTTGGAAGGCTATGAACTTTTCAACTGAGTAGCATTTGCATTTAATGACATTAAGAAAGGCTTTTTTATTTATATAGGCTGCTTGAGACTTGTTTGGTTTGTGTTTTGCTTTGTAGAAAATTTAATCCAGTCAGATAATAACTGATTTACTACATAGCCCTCTATTTCAGTTTTTGCTTTACTTCTCATTGCTGTTTGCGTTTTATTCAATCCATGTGTATTTTTGCAATTTGTGATCTAAAAGATACGATCTATCCAGTGTATTTCATTGCTTACAAATTTTTAGCAGATACTTTAATAATATCTATCGTGTCTCATTTGGCAGACAAATAATACCTGCTTGACCATCTGTATTTGTTACAGTTATTCCAACCAAGTACACAAGACTTCCTTTCTCACCATTTAGAAAGAGAAATATTTGCACTGTTGAATAGATTAATTTTTATTTTCTGGCCTGATGTCCATGACCCGGATTTGAGTTATAAACCTGTCATATGTCAGGGCTCATTGTCCACTGATTGCATAAGCTATTGTTACCAGGATAAATTTAGAATTCATCTGAAAATCACAATCATTTGACCAGCTCTACAAATAAGGTCAGCCAACATCTACTGTCTCTAAGTTCATGCATATTTAAGTTTGCTCCCAGAATATCTTCTGAGTTTTATCTGCCTTGATTTGTGTTATAATCAGAAATATCTCATTTCAGATTCAAATTACTTTGTATAGTTAGCTCACTAACTCAAGTCTGTTGTCTTTTAAAGACTAGCATATTCTAAATATGTGCATAGACAGTAAAGTAGCAAGATCTGAAATAATTACTATTTATATCCTTCCGTTGTTTGCTCAAAAAACAGTATTGTGAACTTAGATATTGTTTTCAAGATGATTAAGCTGACTCCTAAAATGTTTTTTCCTAAAATGTTTTTGTTTTTTTCAAGTCAAATAATGCTTCAAGACTATTTCCATCTGGTAGTAATAGTCCTGTTTATTCTGGAGCATCTTGGTTTATATTATGCCTCTGTGTCACAAAATCTATTGGAATCATGAAAAACACCGATCTCTCTGCCAAAGTCAATAAAATTACTACTTGTTGAAGAAAATGGTAAACAACAGAACTTCATAATGATGTCATTAACACACCCTTTGTCAACAGTTGGGAAATCTGGAACCTTCAAGAAAAATAAAAGAAGAAAAAAAAGTCATGCATTCAGCTTAGTTGTGTAATTAATTATACATAAACTTCTAATGAGATGTGGTTAGAAATGCAAACAGTTTTTATAGTAGCATTAGCTGCACAGCAGCATAGCAGCAGTAGTTCTGCTTGTAGAGTGGATGCTGCATTTTATCCATCCATCAGGTAAATGGACACATTTTAAAGCTTCTTTAATTCTGCGAGTCAGCACGCTACAGCAGGCGCTTTGCAACCGGTATGTAGTTCTGAGCTGATCTTGAGCCCAGTTCAGGAGTCCGATTCAGTACATTTGGGAGCTCCCAAGGGATTTTGTCCTACCCTGCCTTTTCTGCTGGCAGCCAAATTCTCCTGCTCTTTGTGTTCAGAATACTCCTGGGATGTTGCCCCAAACTACCTCTTGCTTTGTGCCAGCACAAGCTTTTGTCCACCCATTTGGTACAAAAAAAGAACCTATTCATGGGTTTATTTTTTGTCCTGATTGGTTCAAATGTGTGACAGTGTAAACCTGCAGAGAACAGTGCAGCCATGGATGGAATATGTTTATTTCACTCTTAGTGCCAACCAAGCAGCACATAAAGCACTAGAAAACATAGTGGTGGGCTGAAGTGCCACGGACAGATATTGCCTGAAAGTGGCAGGATATGGTCAAAACTGAACTTACTAGGTTAGTCCTCAGAGATTGCTGTCAGGAAATGAAGGGAGGAAAAAGGGAAGGGGGTTTCTGATTTCTAGAATAACCAAAAAGTAAATTAATAATTAAGGTACAGATCACATATAGTAGTAACTGCTAGGCTTTAGCGAAACTGCTGTATATTCAGCACTGATACAAACCAAACCAAGCTGCAGCAGAGAACATGTTCTACCACCTTTTCTCCATGCTTTCCACTTTAAATCAGCATCTATGGCATTCTTAATGTCTTCCCTTCATCTAAGAAATCCTGTTAAGTTTCACAGATGACAAACATAAATTAATAATAATTTATTAATTTAATAATAACCTCCTCATCCTGAAAATGGGTACTTTCCATAGTGTGCACTGTCACAAAACGCCACTAGATGGTAGAACAGGATTCCGTCTGCACAGTTCTGCAGCCTCTCAGCACTCCCAGATAAAATCCTTCCAGTAACCAACTAAATTAATTCTGGCTGAAGATTTGTAAGTCTACAGTGTAATTTAGAATTTTTATTCCAAGAGCATACATCATATTCTTTATCCTTTACAGTTAATTGTTATGTTCCAGATCTCTGTCTTCAGTGATGACTTTCCAAGGTGTTTTTACAGAACAAGGCACGTATCAGCATACTGTAGTACAGGGTATCCCACACCTACCTAGTTAACACCTACACAGTGGTGAGCTATGAACATTAAGCACAAGACACATCTGTAGATTGTGATCCCCTGTGGAAATCACACTGCCTGGGAGGCAAGAGAAGCTATGAGAAACTTCTGCTCTGAAGCATCCTCCAGAGGAGCTACTGCCTCTCTGGCAAGGGCTGCCTTCCCTCTCGCCCTTTGGAAACGCACACAGAAATGTGGGGGGTAGGAGAACAACAAGAATTTTTATACATGCAGCAGTAGAAAGTTAAAATTCAAGGCAGTAAGGGTACTAATAAGCAATGTAATAGTTCAGAAGTAACTAAGTTGTATGAGTAAATTAAATAAAGGCAGCGTAAAATGCCTAGAATTTATTTTAAAAAATTTGATACAGTGCCTCAGCAAATCTAACTTGTATTAACCACAGAGCTTAAAACCTGCTTGATTATGACAGATGAATGGCATGTGCAGTAAAATACGTCTCAAGGGCTTTTAGCAAAGGGCAACATTAAACAGTGATTTCCAAAGTCTTGGAGACAAGGCAAAGGGGTGCTACAGAAATCAGGGAAAAGAAACAACGTAACTTAGCATTGTAATTAGAGAGCCAAAAGAGAAATAAATGGAATAATGAATATACTAACAAGTCTAAAGAGGAAAGACTTAAAACATTAGAGTGCACAAACAAACAAAATGATGCAAAGATATGAGAAAACAGACAGACAGATAACAATATGGACAGAAACATGCAGCTTATTCCATCGGGAGAAACCACCTGTAGACAGCTATTTGTCAGATGAGATTTATTCAATATGGGAGGAAGAAAAGCACTTTCCCC
>NW_010329370.1:2018-7193 GCF_000700745.2 Antrostomus carolinensis | reverse complement strand
GTATTGTGACAGAGTGGTCCCGTGCAATGGTGTCTCCTCTACCAGATAAGTATTAGCTTAATCACCCACTCTTGCTTTATCTATAAACACAGAGCCCAGGACTTCCCTGAATTAATCCTTGTTTGGACTGCATATGGGATTAGGATGGGAAAAGAACATCATGAATCAAGTTTTTTCCCACTGCTATCACAAGCAGTGAACTCCCTCTTAAAACAACTTCCAGTGTTTGCCCTCTGTTGGAAGACACTTCCAGAATCTCATGCTTACACTTTATGTTCAGCACAAATTATATTCTTTGATTATATCCAGTGATCCCTGTGGTAAAATTGTCTTTTAGTATAAGTCTGTCTTCCCTGTGTCTATTCCCTCATGTATTTCAAGCCAGCAGTAATATCTTCAGTTACCCTTCATTTTGATAAGATAAACCACCCAAGTTCTTTCAGTCTAAGAAAATGAGCTCTCCGTGACCCTTAATCATCCAGGTAGTTTGAATTAATCTTCTGCAAGCATTAGTAAATGAGACTGCTGCACAAGGCTCCAGAGGCAGCAGACTCTCTCCTCACACAGGGGCAGTATTTCTTTGCTGCCTCTGTCGGAGACGTGTCTCCCTGGGGCAGCCAAGGATCCCACTGGTCTCTCCCACAGCCTCGTCAGACACATGAGACTGGCTATATAAACCCCACAGTTTTGTCCTCCTTTTTATTTTCCAAAGAATGGGATTCGGTACACTGAGAAATTATTTTTATTTTTTTCACTAATAATATCAATCTTCAGTTCAAGAGCTATCAGTTACCTAGTTTCTAATTAAACCATTGTTTCACATCATTTTCATATCCTTCTAGAGTCATCACATACCATGTCAAATACTTTGCAGAACTTGGAAGTATGTTACAGTGACAATTATTGTCAGCCCAGTCTTTTGATCACACTGCTTAAGCATTGCCTCATCAGCAAAAACTCCCAAATGACCGTGTAGCTGGACATTAACTATATTGTTTGAATTTCATTCTCTATCAAGAGGGTTCTGCATCAGTTGCCCCATCTTTTTTCTTAGGAATAGTGATAAATGGATAGGTCTATATTGCCATAACATCAGACATCTGGATCTTAACTAGTGTTTCAAAAATGACCAGCAATCATTGTTCCTATTAAGAGAGCTCCTTTATCCACCCTGTCCAAACTGGGGTTGCTGGGTATTGACAACTGATATAAAAAGGCTTTAGCAGATGTGACTCAACACTCCCCTGAGCCCTGCTGGAGTGGAAAGGATTTATTACATGATTAGCATATTAATAAATTCCTGCTTTTTCGCAAATATAGGATATATTATTGGCCATTCCTGCCTTTTTTTTTTTTTTTTAAAGTTAATTGCCATCATTCCTGTCTATTTACTTTGGTATAATCTCTTTTCTTCCTCCTGTTTTTCAGAAATGTGTTGCTGTTGTCTGCAAGGCTGTACACCATATCCTGGTCCTTGGTCCATTTGCTTTCTTATCACTTCTCTGCAATAGGCTACCTTCTAATTTATATTCATTACTACCAACTTCTTTCTCCCATTTGTTATATAATTTTTACACTCCTGTCACTTTCTCTCGAAGCCAAACTGATATTCCAAGCAAAATAACTCTTTCTGTAGCACTTTTTTGGTGCTCTTAAGCAGTATACAGTCTACCTGCTTAAAGTCTTCCTTGCAGAGATTTGATTCAGAATTGGTTTCAGCTCATGAAATTAGCCCTGTGGAAGTACTATCTATACTTGAAGTGTCTGATACCACTTTGGAATGCAATACACCAGCAAAAATGTTTCAAAATACTTTTAACCCCAGTGGAGAGATAAGTCATATATGGAGTGAAAAATTAAGAGCCTTTTCCAGTTTTGAATTAATGAGCCCACAGCTAGAACATTGTATATAGTTCAGCGTACATCCACACCAGACAACTGACACCTGAAAAGGCTTGCGGGAGAGGAAGAAAACAAAAAAAATCAATCAGGGCTGAAAGCATTTTTGAAGAATGCTTTAAATAATGAAATGCTTTTAACTAACTGACAAGTGGAAAAGGAGAGTAATCAAAGAAGTGCCTGTATATATTTTTAGGGAGACACATTGCTTACAGAGTTTAAGCAGAAGATGAGGAAGAAGACAGAGAAAAAAAATACTGAGATATATTGGATGGGGGGCAGGGAGTTCCTTGGTTCATTTAGACTGAACCAAGACTTTATATGCCACTTATATATGGAATAGTATTTCTTGGGCATGGAGGATGTGAAGATGATGAGCAAATGGATACTCTATCTTTTGTCTTGGTCTGTTCCTTTTTTTAGCATATGCTTGATGATACCTGTGCACTCTGCTAGATCCTGTGAGGCTTGGCACCCTGTTCCCAGCTCCCTGAGCACTTGCAGAATGGCCTCACTTTGACAAGAAAAGCTCCACTGGCAGCCACTCAGGTGCTCTCACCCTTCAATGCACGCTGCACCAGGTGTGCTTTGTACCCACAAATGCATATTCTTGGAGATTTCCAATAGACAGGCCAACTAGTCATCATTTCTAATTAATTAGTTACTAATCTGTAAGTTGATCTTAATAGCAAGCTCATATATTAATAACTATCTCAGCAATTATGCTAGCTAGCTTACAGTTACATCTGATTTAAGAGCAGTTTACAGATACTGGAAGTAGCAGAATCAGTAATTCATTGTATTTTGAAGTATCAAAGATGGCATTTTCATTTAACAAAGGGGCCTTTTCCATTCATTTTAAGGGATGATATAACCCTCAAGGACAGGCACATCAGCCTTTGACAACTGGGATTGACCATATTTTGTGTGCGCAATCCATGGTATGCTCACAAGCACAAACAAGAACAAAGCAGAAGACACCAGCCAGGGAGGAGGCTGCCAGGCTGGGCAGCAGCTGTGTTTGTAACGTAGCAGTGAAAGAAAGAGCCACCCTTTCCATAGCTTTGAACTTGGACTATCTCCAGGAGCCTGTAAGCAGCAGGCAGGTCTCAGAACCTCTCTTGTTCATTGTACCAAAAGCTAAGGTCGAAAAATGTCCTTGAACAGAGAGGCAAACTGTGTGAGCATGTCAGACCCTGTGCCAAAGTTTTGCAGCCATGCAACCCCAGGCCAGTTGAAAGACTGGTGCTTTGCTAACATTCTCACGTGTATTCCCCACCCTGGAAGCTTCCTCATGTATTATCACCCTTGGCTGGCCTCCCACGACTTATTGTCTCTCCACAACATCCTGGATCCAAGTGCCTGGTGAGCAGCAAACCTCCCTAGATAGCAGGTCAAGTTATCAGGTAGGGGCCTCCATCCCATGCAGGAGGAAGTTTCCTTCTACTGTCAGTCACCTCTTCCTCCTGTGTAGCTCAGCCTCTGCTGGCATGGAAGCTTCACTGGAGAAAGCTCCCAACCCTTTGTCTGCTGCCAAGTTACTGACTTTGTTCTGCAGCTGCAGCCACTCTTCTGCTGCCAGGAGTCACTAGCTTCCAGCTTTCACCATCATGGGAGTCTCTATTTCCTACCCGGATGAGCACAGACTCTGCCTGCCCCTCCTATAGGAATATAGCAGATTCAGCTTCCTGAAGCTGTAGGGTCTCAGAGAAGATACAGTTGATCCGTTTCTCATCATCTCTGATGCTGTGTAGGCTGCTGACCTCCTCCCACAGCTCCTGGTGACACACACCTCCCATCTGTGCACACTTCCTATAGGCAAGGAGCTTGTTATCTCCCAGCCCCAGTGAGAGCCCCCAGGCATCCTCCCCAGCCCCAGGAGCAGAGAGCTGCACCATCCCTTAGCAGCTCAGCCTGAGCCAAGGCCTCTGAGCACCAGGGACAGCTGACCCAGACAGCGCTGGGGACGGCGACCCGCAGAACACCACCACCGTGGCTGAGCATGTGCCGCTCTGCAAAGACTGCTGGCTCCATTCTGCACCAACTGCTGCACCTATACTAACCATACCCAGGAGCTGCACTCTAATCCACATCTTCCACTGGCATTTAGGACCAGAGGAAACGGCAGGAAGTTGTGCCAGAAGAGGTTCAGGTTGGACATTAGGAAAAGGTTCTTCAGCCAGAGAGTGGTGGAGCACTGGAACAGGCTCCCCAGGGAGGCAGTCATGGCACCAAGCCTGACAATATCCAAGAAGCATTTGGACAACACCCTCAGACACATGGTCTGAATCTCGTGATTGTCCTATGCTAGGGCAAGAGTTGGACTCAATGATCCTTGCGGGTCCCTTCCAACTCACAATAGTCTGTGATTCCTCAGCACCTGCTTCAAGGCTGCCTGGCAGCCATAACAGGGCTCAGCTGTGACTAAACCTCTCAGTTCCCTTT
The DNA here is from genome assembly GCF_000700745.2 of Antrostomus carolinensis. Classification (NCBI taxonomy): domain Eukaryota; kingdom Metazoa; phylum Chordata; class Aves; order Caprimulgiformes; family Caprimulgidae; genus Antrostomus; species Antrostomus carolinensis. The sequence continues at coordinate 2,849 of NW_010329370.1, read as the reverse complement.
GGCCATGAGCAGCTCACAGATAGAATCACAGAATAGTTTGGCTGGAAAAGACCATTAAGATCATCTAGTCCAACTGTAAACCCAGAATTGCCAGGTTCATCACTAAACCCCCTAAGCACCACATCTACACGTCCTTTAAATACCTCCAGGGATGGTGACTCCACCACTTCCCTGGGCAGCCTGTTTCAATACTTGACTTTTTTTTTTTTTAATATAAAAAAATATAACTAGCAAGTAACAAAACTGACTGTTTAATACTTTTATACACAATATAAATTACACTGACTGGCATGGCAACAGCCATGGAACCAGTCCTGTTTCCCCCTTTTCCCCAAACTCCAGCAGAGGAAGGCTCTGACAGGCAGGAACAGGCAGGTACCACCGTGGGGACACGATGCCATCACTGCTGGGGCAGGGACCTGAGCCTGGCACCCAAGCTGCCGGCTGTGGCTTTGCCCTGCCCAGGCAGAATAAGGCTGCTGGAGTCCTGGGTGCACCCGTGGGCCCTGTGTAAGGCAGCCCTGATCCCCTGTGGAGTCTGCTGCCTGTCCCTCCCCCAGGGAGGGCAGGGCCCGCGGCTGGGGTACCCTGGGGCAGAGGCACCCCAGCTAAGTGTTGTCTCAGGGCAGGGCCATGCCCACGACTGGAGGGGCCAGGAGGGGTTTGGTGTCACATGCGTTTACATAGCTCTCAGTTGTGCGGCCGTGGATCTTCTGGTGGCGTTTGTAGTTGTCCCAGTGGCCAGTGGTGTAGGAGCAGGCCTGGCACTGGAAGGGCTTCCCACCCGTGTGCCGCAGCATGTGCCGCTTCAGGGTCATGCTCTGGTTGCAG
>NW_010329370.1:1354-1977 GCF_000700745.2 Antrostomus carolinensis | reverse complement strand
GCTCGGTTTGCAGCTGTAGCGGCGGAGGCTGCACAGGAAGGGCTTGTTGCCCGAGTGGATGCACCCGTGATGCTTGAGGTTGGCCAAGTTCCCACAGGCACAGTTGCAGAGCTGGCACTTGTAGGGCTTCTCGCCTGTGTGCACTCGCTGGTGCCACTTCAGGTTGTCAAGGTGAGTGGAGGTGCAGGGGCAGAGCGGGCAGAGGAACAGATTCTCCCTGCAGTGCATCTTCATGTGCTGCACCAAGTGGTTGGGGTAGTGGGTGACGAAGGAGCAGAGGCTGCAGGCAAAGCCTTTGTCCCTGGTGCCTTTTCAGGGGCTGGCACCCGGCTCCATGCCCAGCACTGCCAGGCTGTAGCGCCCACCGACCTGCTCAGCCCGACCCTCTTGCTGCGTGAACCCGTTGCCCATCACCAGCCCGCACAAGCAGCAAGTGAAGGCAAAGAGCAGCTCAGGCAGTGCAGCCACCTCCTTGCCCTGCAGCCGAGCACAGCCGGGCAGGAAGGCACCGCTACCACTGCCCATGTGCAGGCTCAGCTCTGGCAGCAGTGGCTCTGGGTCCTTGTCTTGCTGGTGCGGCCCCTCGCCTTCAGGCAGGTGGTGGCTGAGCATGTGCTGCTTCA
>NW_010329370.1:1031-1236 GCF_000700745.2 Antrostomus carolinensis | reverse complement strand
CCAGAAGGGCTTGTCCTGGCTGTGGACCCGTTTATGGCGTTTAAGGTTGCCCAGGCTGCTGCAGGCGAAGCTGCAGCACATGCAGCGCTATGGTTTCTCCCCCGTGTGCGTGCACAGGTGTCGGGTCAGGTTCACCAGCTGAGCGGAGGCGGAGGCACACTGTGGGCACGTGAACGGCTTCCCCCCGTTGTGTGTCTTCATGTGG
>NW_010329370.1:0-894 GCF_000700745.2 Antrostomus carolinensis | reverse complement strand
GCGGGGCCAGGCTCCCCACCCTCCTTGGGGTCACCCTCCACACTCAGCTGCTGGTACCCAGAGGAGCAGTCGTCATCACTCACGGCGTACACCGGGATGGCAGTGTTCCCCACCAGGGTGTCTGCCTTCACCAGCTGCAGGTGGCTCTGCTTCTGCTGAGGCATCGTGGCCGGTGCCAGCACGGCTTCACCACCCTCCCGCCCGTGGCCCACCAGCCACCCCCACCTCGACCAGATCTTGCTAAAAGCTGGTAGATCAGTCAGATCTTGCTAGAATCAGCCACAGCCTCCTGTAGCTATCCCTTCCCAAGAGCAACACCAGACACCCTGATGTTCCTCAGAGGGTTTCCAGGAGTCCTCCAGCAATCCCAGAAGGAGCTTCTAGAAGATCTTGAAGCAGAGCCAGGAAACTGCTGCAGCCAGTGCTGTGTCCGTTGGCCACCTGGGCTAGCCATGCTCTCCCGTCAGGGAGGAGGGCAGAGGGCTGCCCCTCTCACAGGCCTCAAATCTTCAGCATAACTTTTAGCTCTTCGGTTTCACTGAAGATTAAAGTATCAGCAATAGAGCACAATCACACAAACAATTTAAAGCTTAAAAAACCAAATGCAGTTGATGAGATTTCAGCAAACTTCCATTGCACATGAATTGTCAAAAGCCTCTGCCTTGTTTGCTAATAAAATCAAACAAATCACTAAGCCCAAGATCAAGGTATGGCACAGACAGTCCTCTAAGTATGCTGTCCTCTGCCATCCCTCCTGCGAGGCTTGGCCATGGGGACACACAGCCCTGGCACCACAGCGCTCATGGCTTTCGCTGCAGCAGCACCTTCATCTGCCTTCAGTCAGTCACAGCCTCATCAGCCTCCTGGGGAAGGAAGGAAGGAAGGAAGGAAGGA
>NW_010329369.1:147147-150459 GCF_000700745.2 Antrostomus carolinensis | reverse complement strand
TATATATATATATATATATATATATAAAAAGTATAGCATTTTATAGTCCAATTTCTCAGTATTTACCAAAAATATCTTGCTGCAAAGCATACATGTAGAACAGCATTAAAAGAAAAAGCCTTCAATTTTTTCGTAGCCTGTGCAAAGATAGCATCTTCCTCCCTAATTTCCTATGTAGAATGATGTCTACTGCGATAAAAACAAATAATTAAAGTAAAAAAACCCAAACAACTCACAGTATGGAAAAATCTCAGTACCAACTAGTAAGGATTAACACAAGTATCTTAAAACCAGGATTTTATAAGAAGTGTTAGGTAACCCTAACAACAGACCATCAACCCTCCTTATAAAAATACACAGTTCGCACAATTAATTTAATTTACAAAACAAATTATAGAGAGAAGATGGAGACAGAAAAGCAGAAGACAGTAAGTTTCAGAAGTCAAATCAAGGTCTGTTGAAATGGTGTAAGAAACAGAGGATGAAGAGGGAGGGCTGGTAGAGATGAAGGGAGCGCTCAGTGCACAGAAAAGAATAACAGCTCTGGTATATTTTATTCAATCAGACTGGCAATCTACAAGAATAAGCAACATCAAAGGGATTTTTGTCCCACTTTTTAACAAAATAAGGAAATCAGCAGGCATGCTTCTGTGTACGTGTTTCCCATCACAGCTTCTAAACCAGCTGTACAATTTCAATCCAGTCTGACAAACAGGGTAAGGGAATCCAAAATATTAAGTCTTGTTTCTCTGAAACTACCCAGCTGGGTTAAGAAAAGAGACCCTATTGCTGTCCTGCCTAGGGAAAGGCTGAAACTTCAGTCATCAGACATGAGAAAATCCACTTACCTGCAAAACAAATCCATGGGAAAAAACCAACCAAACCATGCTCCCTTCATTTCACAAGGAATATTTATTCCTTCTCTTTCTAATAAATAATGCCATTTGCAGTTACACTCCGCACTGGCATATGCCTTTAACATAAAGACTCTTTCTTTCTCTAACATCTTATTTTTCCATTTGCATGTTTCAAATGAGTTTGCTTCATGAAAGGTCATACTCCACCTTGCCATGGACAGCACTAGTGGAGCCTTCACCACTAATCGTGAGATTCAGGTAAAATCCTAATTAAATTTGGATAATTTACCTTCACTCTGTGGCAGCCTTCCACAGTGTTGCACAGATGATCATGTCAAAAATTGAAATGCATTGCAAAACAAGGCAGCTAACAAGCAAGGGCTGCCTGTATTGCCTCTACTACTGCTATGAATTTGAAATGAAGCCACTGATGTGTTCTACAGACCAGCATGGAAAATAATTCAGTTTGTGTATGTAAGTACTGTTTCACCCTGAGACTCCTCTACCCCTAGGCTCTCCTTACATCCCACTGTATTTGCACTCCAAGGTCTGTGCCGACCTTTGCATTAGGGGAACGTGAAGTCATTGCCTCCAAAGAATCAAGTCTTCTGTACTTTGGTATATAACCTGAGAGACTATTTCCCATCTCAGCATGATCCTGCCTAATTAAACTAATCTACGCAACACATATTGCTTTAGGAGAAGGAAACCACTTTTGGGAACACCTTTTCTGAAAGACCCTTGACTTGTTGATTAACAGGTTTATTTTATCCTAATGCTACTAGGCATCTATCTTCTGCTGTTTATAACAAAAGTAAGTTAAGCTGAGCACTTAAGTGTAACAATCTACAGTCTTGAAGTTCTGGTGTTACATTATACAGATTCTGGAACTGGGGAAGTTGGTTTTGTTTGCATATGAGCTTGTAAGTAAAGTTCAGCAAGTACAGCAAGGAGAAGTCCACAAAGTTTAACTGTGATCTTCAACACTAATGTGAAATCAGCTTGTGTGTGTCTGCACACGAGGGAAAGTAAAAGGGTAATTAACATAGTACATGAAAAAATGAATGGGTTTTATTAGTCCTGGTAACAAGATCTTGTAAGTCAAACCTCCACTGTGATCAAGCCAAATGTGTAAGTTAATCAAGACCTTCACTGAAGTATTTCTGTTAACACTTTCATCTTACCAGTGGGAATTATTTATAAAAGTGTTTTCCACTGCTAGCATGACAAGGTGATCATTAACACAGCACAGACCATGCAAAGGAATTAAATTAAAAACATGCTAAAGTGGCATTACACTGGTACTGTAAGCAACTGCCATAAATAATTCTGCTCCTCAAGGTGATTTCAGCAGTCTTGCTCTAAATCTAACAAATCAAAAGCCCTTTATAAAAAGTCTAATTCTCAAAATTTAAAATTCTAAGCTTCTCAAGGATGTTTAATTTTACTTTCTCATGCATGAGAAATCAATTTGTTCAACCAAGCCAGTTCTGAGTTCCCCTTGTAAGAACTCATTTGGAACTGATTATAGAAAAAAAAAAAAAAAAAGAAAAAAAAGAAGTTGAGTTTTACACATCTTAGGTTTTGAAGTAAGAGCCCGTTGTGTCTCACAACTGCTTCCCATCCCCCATCAACACACCAGGAATTAAAGCAACCAAATCAGTGGAAAGGCTACGGCTCAGGGAATCGGTAATACAATAAAAACACCTTTCATTCTAGGGTGCCGCTTTGACTCTGGCACAGGTAGGTACTATCTTGGTCATTAAAAATGTTGACTTACATGAAAACAAGCTGGCGGTTTAGGTTAATCTGCAAAGGTATTTATATTCCCTATCTCACTCTCACCCACGCATACACAGCTGAAATTCTGTGTACAAAAATCTGCTTGCAGAAATGCATCATCTCATTCTTGATGAAATAACTCTCAGAGCAAAATAACATTACAAATAAATACCAATATCCTACATGCATGCCTTCAATTGGGGCATAGGCCTTGCATGGGACACATATTTTGCAGAGGGCTCTGCGCAGGTTTTAAGCATCATTCTTGCTGTGGTGGTATCTTATGATGAAAAGGGCAGAACAAGAGGAAATTTGCACCATTGACATCTGTTCAATCTCTGCTGCTGAAAGACGGAGACCTTCATTCTCTACAGCTGTTGACTGGAATTTTCCATAACCAAAATATTTACAAAAAATAATTATTTCCCATAGTATCATACATGCACTTATTAGCATACATTTTTGTATTATTTCTATGCATAATATAGATACTTAAATTCACATTTCATATTTAGCTTAAATATGAACAGTTTTCAAACTACATGTCTACAGTACTGAGACAGACTTTTAAAGTTTTGCATATTTAGGGCTATGAGGTAACAAGGGTATGGAAATGATCAGTTGAAAAGCTGTAAAATTTAGCAAGCTCTCCAGCCCATCACATGATTTCAGC
>NW_010329369.1:130133-147058 GCF_000700745.2 Antrostomus carolinensis | reverse complement strand
CCCACCTCAGCTTTTATGAAGAAACGCCCTGTGTGTATGGGTCTGCCTGCTCAGGATTCTCCCAAATCTTTCCAATCAGAACTTCTAGAATACGGTTCTCAACTGCTCTGTACACGAAGTTGATATTCAGGATACCAAAAACATCAGAGATGCTGGGCCATATTCATTTGCACTTCTGCACCTTAAGCAATCTGAGGAGGAGGGAGGCAGTTGCAGTTTATGGGTAATTAAATCCTTTTTGTGCACCGTTCCAGTTAGAATAGTACTCCATTTGCTCCAACTTTCACCTGTGCCAGGTAATGTATGATTGAAAAGTTACCACCAAATTCCATATCTTGATTTGCAACCATGCCTAACCCCTGGTCAGATGCTCTGAGAAAGTGAGCTCCCTATACAAGGAAATTATTTTCTTTTTAATTGTATGCAACTCCCTTTTATTCCTCCAGTGTTGTTCTTTCCCCTATTCCCTTTTCCCAGTTCCTAATCATTAAACAATTCTTCTTGAAGTAACAGGATTTCTTTTCTGTTGTTGTTTGGCTGACTGTTTTGCAACACAATCTAGCTTAAAAAATACATTTTTTTAAATAACTGTCCCCTATATCAAATTGCTCAGGTCTGTAGCCATTGGTCTTTCAAAAAGAAAACTCTTGGGACAGCTTTACCCTTTCTCAGAAGCAGTGAAACAGAAGGAGTATTAATAAAATTAGAGGATAGCAGCAACTGGTCAGCAAAGCAATGCAATTTATGCTCAGACTTCATTTTTACAGATGAAGGACAAGATACAACGTTATTATTATTGCAAGTTTCATTTCAGTATTTTGAACCAATAAAATTGGAGTCCATTTATTCAAATAACACATTTGAACCCTGGTATAAAAAGAGCTCAATCCTGTAGCAAAATGTCATACAGACTGTAGGCGAGGCCCTGCAATCTTCATATACCATGGGAACTCTATTGTCTCTAAATAAATCTGCTAAAATAATATTTCATAAATCTAGATATTATTAAAAAGCTGAACATTTTTGTTGATTCTTAATGTGCCCACAATTAGCAATGCAGAATGCCACCTACAAAAAGCAAACAAGAAACCAAACCAACCAAAATCCACAACTCTTCATGACCTAGCTGTAAAAACTAGTCAACATAGGGTGGATAATACAATTTATTTTCACCTGGCATTCCCTGACATTCTTTCACACTCTTGTGAACAGAGTACTTTTGTTCCAAAGCACTAACTCTTCTGCACTTGCAGGTCGTTCAGAGAAAGCTCAAAATAGCTCTGTTCAGAAGAATGTGATCACTCCTTCAGTTTTTGTTTACTCCTGGAGAGGCTGATTTTGCACAGTTCACTGGCCCAGCTTGCAAAACTGTGTTTTCGATGAAGATAATTAACGCTACTGCTTACTTTTTCTATAATGAATGCAAGAGTAAAAAGTAAACCAATAAAAGAAACACATACAGATTATTTTTTTAATACTAAAATACACACGTATCTCTCAGAAATAAAGTGCAAGAAACAGAAGATTATAAATAGTGGGGCTATTTTGCTTGTATCAAAAGGGCACACACTTGTTAAGCTAACAAGGACAATGTTTTTACAGCATATATCAGAAAACCTGGTTCCATAAGCTTAGGAAGTTTCATAAAAAAACTGCAGGAGGATGTGAATTCACTTTGGCTTCAAGTAAATGCTTCTTCATTAATATTTTACCCAGACACAAAGACTCCAAGTTTAGCAGGTAAGCTGTGGATACCAAACAGCCTTCCTCTGTGCTGGCTTTGTGACTAAATAGAAAAGAACTGGCAACAGAAAGAAAAAAAAGGCAGTCAATATATTCAGTGATGGGTCCCTGAGCTCAAAAGTAATTACCAAGGAGTTTTCTCAACAAAAATATTTAAGCCTCTTTTCTGCCTTTTTCAGCCAACTTTTCCTCTGTATCTAAGGACTACAGCTAAGCTATTCAAGAGTCACCATTAAACCAGGAAAAAATCATATTACAAACGCAATCTAACAGACCTCAATTACTTCCCAGTCAGATCTTCCAAAAGTTTTCATAACAATAGGAGGTATTTTTATGGTATAAAACTAGAATGTCAGATATAAAAGAAATACTATTACAAAGGCCCCCAAAACCCCTATTAGCATAAAAATAAGATACAAGTAGGCTACAGGTCAAATATGCTCCTGAAATAGCTCTACATTTATTCTAGTAGAGAGACCAGATGAATTCATTTACACTCCTAGACCTCAAGTCTTTCATCCTTGCAACTGACCTGTAATTGTTACCTTCTTAGAACTATTACAGCAGATGTAAAAAACCTCAAATTATAGCTTGCAGCCACAGTGAGTATTTCGTAATCTCTACCACGTGTCATTTTGCTTTCTGGAACAAACTTCTTTAATGTAAGGTCACTATAGTCATCAGGTAGTCACCAACTAGCACAGGTATCTACCATCTATTTAGTTTGCCAAGATTTAAGTGGTCATCGTAACACATTTATCTCCCCGCATAAATCCTACTCTGTGCATGTGCATAAGGAAGTATTCACCATTAAAAACATGGAAAGGAAAAAAAGATGCATCCAGAGGTATGGTCCCTTAAGCAGAGGGTTGAACATTTAACATTTGAAGGAGAAAGTTGTCCTTTTTCTTTGTGAACCCTATTCTGCTTACGATCCTACAATTACAGCTAGCGCAAGCAGATTATCAGTGATACCTTCCCTGGTTTACAGTACTTTTCAGTAACATCGGGCGCACTTCACCGTGCAGAGTGTTCCAGTAATTCTCGGCAGCACACCCGCTGCCTCCCTCACTAGGACCTGCTTCAGACGATTCCCAGAAGACACACACAGCTGTTTGACCTTTCCTCCTGTCCCCAACATGCTTTATCTAATACAACCAAAGAGATGTCATCACCTTACGGTGTCTCTGAATCCGAAGTCCTACACCACATTTGAATATAACACCGTAAACTGCTGCTACTACTTTACACCTCTCCAGTAAGGCTGCAAGAAATATTGCTTTTGACATAGGCTATGACACAGACTCCACACACAATCTTTTGAAAATAAATTTCATTTGTAGAAAATCATCTCGTTCTGTGACAGGAGTAGCTCTGCTTTGCTGTAGGGTTTTTTCTACTTTTGATTGTACTGCATCTTTATCACACCCTCTTCTGCTTCTGCCTGGATGGGTCCTGTCTATGTGCCTTTTCTGCTTTCCACTCCTTAAAGGCCATTTGGATAAATGCCACCTCCCATTTAAATCCTAACATTCATCTCAAAAGTCTCCTCTTTCACAGCAGGCTTAGAAATCCAGTTCTGTTTAGTGAGCTGTGCATCTAGTTAGCAGAATGCAGTTAGCAAGATGACTGTCAAAGCAGAAGAAATCCTGGAGCCGATCCCAGAAAAAAATTTCACTAACCTTCCTTCCACTCGTCCCCAGTACAAGGAACATAAACATATTTTGGCTAATATGATTAGCAGTTTTCCATTACTAATCCAGACAATGCTGTGAGAACTTCTGGACCATTCCCAAGCACTCGTGGCATATCACAAGATCTGATTGGGAGATTTTTTCTGACCAACAGATTCCAAAATTTTAAGAGACTCTCAAGGTAGCTTGAAAATAATGGTTGGCAGTAAGTACTTTTTAAATGCGCTTTCCAATTTGCTGGTTTTTCCTACTCAGGGCAGTAGGAAGGACCTGAAATTGATCCAATTGTGGGAAGCTCTTAACTTTCCACACCATAGCAGTTGATGTCATATATGTAGAATGAAGATGCTGAATCTTCTGTATGCCACTGTAACCATCCCCAGTACTACCAACCAACCTCCGTTTTCAGGCTGGCTAGTGGAAGAGCTCTAGACAGTGGTATCAGCACAGCTTTTTCTACAGACAAGTTCTGACTTAGTGGTTTTTGCAACGCCTCCATCAAATCTATAAATAGATAAGAAATTAAAATCTCAGAATAGAGAAAAAAATGCACAAGTCTGACTTAAATCAAGAAAAGGAAATCTATCTACTACAATCCTGCCACAGACTCCAGTTAATGCATCCTCAAACCAGTCTGCATGCATGCAGTTCCCTAGTTTATGTTCAGGTAATTACCACTTATTCCTCAAAGCCAGGCAGCTTCCAGAACTGGTTTTAAGAGCCACAACTAAAGGAGCTGTCTGGGGCCTCAGAGGTCTATTAGCCTAACCTGAACATCAGGGCAAGTCATCCAGTGCATGAGAAAAGCTGGATCCTACACATTAATCTTTGTCCAGCATCAGAGTAACCTGACACTAGTTTTATTCACCACAGTCCTCCCATTTGCCTCACTGGAAGGCTACACCAGTGCAGAAGTAGAGCAAAAAGTGATGAACCTGTCCCCAAGTTTGGCAAGAGGATGAACACATTAGTCATACGAAAAGGAGAGTTCTGAACAGCTTGTTAACATCTCTTTCATATGCTTCATCGAGAGAGAGACACAGCGACTTAAAACTGGCATATTACACATCGCAATGGTGCAAAGTTTCTAAACCCCAGTTATTTTCCATCTCCAATCCCACAGCATGGACTTAAGTAAGTAAACAGGTCTGAGAAGAGGAGGGTTAACTCAACATGCCGATGAACTAAAGCCTGAAGAAATCTATTTAACACATTTACCCAATGGTAAACATGTGGAAGAAAAGCTCCTTTTGCTATGGCCAAAGTTTGCACATACTTTAAGGAATAGTTTGAAAACACAGGTTCAAATAACAACAAGCAGTTGAGGCAACAACTAAAGTAAAATACCTTTTTTATGTTTCCCATGTGGGGTGCTCTTATCGTGCAGTTTAACACTACCAATAACAATGGCATTTTCAGCATTTCAGGTTTGCCTAGCATCTACTCTTAGCTGCTTCACTAGCAACTGGACCAGATCAAATCTGAGCCACTTGCCTCGAAATACTTCATGGATCAGTTGTAAAGGACATTTGGGTACAAGTTTTGAGATCATGCCAGTCATCCATGATTTACTGATATCACCTGTGGTGTTGATGATGAATACCAGACCATTGTGCTGTGTTATCTCTTATCTCTCACTCAAGTGATTTAGTAGATCTTCTTAAGGCAGATAGGTATGGAAACTTCTGCACAGTTTTAGGTTCACTAAGGAAGATTTTTTGAGGATAGGAACAAGAAACATAAACCTGAGTAGGATATCTTCTCTCCTCATCTCTTTCAAATGTTAATATAATTGCTCTGATCTTCTCTTAACTTCTCCTTTCCTACCTCTGCTAAGGCTTATTTTCACCCCACCCCCCACCGCTCCCAAAAAAACCCTAAAACAACAAACACACATGCAGGTAGGTCTTCTTGCGTGCACCTTCATGATAGAGACACCTACTCTAGATTCACTAAGAAGTTTATTTTGAATTTACCTTCTATATTCATGATGTGTGAAAAAAACAGAGGCACAAGAAACAAGCAGCTTTGCTTTTCTTTATGTCAAGGAGACAGCACGGTTCACAAAGAGAAAGGTTCTACTCAATCAAATGCTAAAGTCTAGAAATTAATTCAAAGTGACCTTGAAAAGTCTTAGTTCTTTAATCTAATTAAATGATAGTTTTCCTTTTTTCCCCTACAAGCAGCACATTTTAACTTCTCCCTTTACTCAAATTTATATTATCTAGCCAATAAATAAAAGTTGTTGAAAGGCTCCTACATGCATTTAGTCTGATACAGTAAGATAGGGCTGAGATACTATGGGCCACTAAAACACACGTCAACACCCAGCAGTGAAGACTTCCACAAGAATCTCAACCCAATCTGCTTTGTGGATCAGTGCCACCCTCTTCCCAAGAGGATGCCCTTCAGAAGGGAGAGTCAGCTTCTTTAAACCAGCCAGCTAATAACGGGTTTTTTGCTGGTGAATAAAAAAATAGGCCATTTATCATTTTCACTGATTATTTTTTCTGAAGAGAAAAAGTAGAATCTATTAGGCAGGGAACAGCCATCAAGAGAAGAAAAGAGAGCTTTGCACTGCCTTTTGTTCAGAAACTCCTGGCACAGGAGTATCATCCATTGCTTATTTCTTAAGCATGTGAACTGGGAACAGAAGGAACAGGATTAATATACCTGAATTTTTGGCCAGTGGATTAAATCAGCAATATGTTCAAAAACTGACTACATCGTTTATAGCCCCAATCCTATTGTCAGAATTACTCAAGAACTAAGGGAAATAACAACACTGGACTGATTTTCAGAGGGTGGTGCTCAGAGTGGGCCATTCACCCAGCTTGTGCTGAACAATGCTTTGCTGCAGCCACACAGCTCCCAGTCTGTCAGCTACCTTGCTCATCCCTATACAATACTGCTGTTTCACAATAAATATAGCAGAAGGTTCCCGAAGGCCTAAATTATATTCAAGAAGAATACTTAGGCTGCTAAATCATTCAGGCACTTTCAAAAGATTTACTCAAGTTCACAAATCTAACTGCTCATCTAAGCTTGATTTGTCTCAGTTTTAAAAATCAACTAAATTGGTGCTAATGCTGAGAAGACTAAAAATGCTCTTAAACCCATTTAAGTTAATTTGGTAATTTAAAAACATAAAGGTTAAGCTGACTAAAGGTATTTTTTTATATAGAATTTTATAGAATTGCACTGGCTTAGCTATAATAGCAAACAATAGCTTACTCTAACTTCCCTAATCTGACAAGCTCATAACTTTTCTCTAGATAAAAAAAGCCATAGAGGAAAATGACACCAATGAATAGTTTTTGTTCTAGTACTGAGTTACGTTAATTTTTCAGGATATTTAGTAAAGTGATCATCAGCAGAGAAAGAAAATTCCTATTTCCCTGACTTAAATGATCTTCCTTCTTGTAAGGAGTAACCCTCTTGGATAAGAAATGTTGCTGTGAATAGGCCCAGACTTTACACAGCCATGGGTCACTAATTTAATTAGATTTCAAAGCAGCTATTCTACATTTACACTGAATACAATACTTCCTGTACCCTCCCTCATAGTAAAAGGAATAAAACAATATCCCAGAAGTTTACACCTCAATGCATGAGGAAACAGCAACAAAGCGTACATACAATACCCTGAGCTACAAATGGGGTTTATATTGTTCAAGATATTAGGAAAGCCATAACTACCTGCTAAGTTGGTATTTTTAGCACAGAAAACGAAAGGTTTTCTGCTTTCTAGCGAGATAGGATTCTGCTTGACCTGCTCTGCTAAGAATATGACTGCGATCAGCCAAGCCCAGTAACTTCCTCTCCTAATTATGAGCTTTTACACATACTACAAAATTATATCAAGCTTCTCTGTATAATAAAAGAAATGTAAAAAAATGAACTTTACTGGTAACAGTGGAAATCCTTGCCTGCTATAAAAAATTGTAGGCGTTTTGTAGGGGTTTGTGGGGAGCGTAAAGGGTAGGGTGGAGCGAAGATAGGAGCACCGCTGCATATCAGTGTTTGGTCTTCTGAGCTCTTCTTTCAAACGAAAACAGGGGCTGCAATTTCCACAGGGTTCTTGTATCACATTTGTTACCCTGCATTTCAGACTCTGCAAGGTTACTGCTCTCATAATTTGGGTGATTCAAAGCTGTATGGATTAGTTCCTTGAGGAAATTGGGGGTTTTGCCCTCAATAAAAGCCATGGGACAATAACAAGAAACCAAGTTCATATTCTCTTCCAGGAGCTCACATAACATTTCAAAGAATTACAGAAGATCACAGCTGTTACTGGAAGTGAAACCATGCTACTAGATGGGATCATTTGCCTCCAGTTTCACCATCTATAAATGACATGAAAATAGCTGGGTTTTGACACTATCATACTGCTATGTATTTGTACTGTTGTTCAGCAACATGTATGTTAAAGAAAAACGTCCTGTTAACAACTATATGAACAATCTATGCAAGTAACTTTGTTATTACCAACAACAGTCCAGCTTCACACATCTTACTCTGCTGAAGCAGAATACCAATTCAGTCTCGGTCCAGCTGTACACACAAGTACACGCCCTTTCATACTCTCTTCTTTCACAGGAAAACCAGATGCCAGCTTGTATCACACATGAAGGGCAGGGGCAGTTGCCAGGCTATAATCAGGTATTCCTTTGGATCTCACGTATAAATGAAATGCTTAAGGTGTTGATTCCCCAAGCTGACAATACAGTTCTGTAGGCAGCTACAGCCTACTACCTTACACTCTGAGTACAAAGCAAGAGAGAGAATTTTGTAGATATAATGATGCTAGAGCCAAAATTTCTGCCAAGTCCAGTGCTTGGATTTTATAAGCAGCGTTCCCACTTTTGGTACAGCAAATTAGCAGCAGTAAAAGGTGAAACACACGATAACCTATTTCTACAGTGCAGTATTTCTGGAAATATAATGGCTACTAGGACAGAAAAAAAAATTGATGCACAAATGAAGCTGAGATTATAATAGTCTCTTTACTCTCTCACGTTAGCCAGTGGTAATGGCAATGAAATAAAATTGAAACAATTACAGAAAATATGAAAATGGATTTCTAAACATCCATTCCTCTTTCTGATCTCTTGAGTTATCTTTCTTTCTGATCTCATGATAAAACTGCTGACTTATTTGTCATTGTATAGTGGAAATTAAAAGTCCATCAATGTAAGATATCCAGTAATTTGTTATCAAATAAAAGGTTTTCTCCTATCAAATAGAGAGAGCTGTTTTATGGCTTCTAATGAATTTCAGTGTATCAGCTTATATATTTTAAAATCAGTGCTGTGATGAAAAAGCAGACAGGTATGAAAAATGAAAAAAAATAAGTAGATATTTGAATGTAATTTAAAAATTACCAGGACAGAAAGCACTGGTGATCCATGAAATGTCTAAACTCCAGACCCAAACATATTGCATACTCTCATGTGCATGCAAAAAGAAAGGGGGTAAATGGAAATAACAAACAACATTCCAAAGTAAGCTTATTTTAAACTGGTTGTAAAAAAAAAGTCGCGGGGGGTAAAACTCCATGCCCTGCCCCCTCAAAAGTTAAAAAGCAAAGCACAAGACGTGATAGGAGTTTAGTGGGGAAAAGAGATCACGGGAAGGAACAATAATAATGTAAAATGGAGGTGGAAAGAAACTGGATTCTGTCTTTTCAAAAGCAGCATTCTTTGCTAGTCACAGGTGAAAGACATTGATTGCATTAAAAGCAGTTTAAGTGAAAGAACAGGAAAGCACAAGTGAGTATAACTGAGGGGTTAACATAAGTTTGGAGATGGGTTCCCTATCCTAATTAGGAACACAGAAAATAAAAACCAATTATTATGTTACTTCCTCAGTTATAGCCACTTCTGCTTTACAAAGTGGTAAGTTCTAACAGAAAGTGTTGATGTGACCATAGTATTAATTCGTAGGACTAAGCCCTCATCCAGTTACAGGGCAATATTCCTTGGCACAAGGATACAACAAGGAAGAAGGGAGAAGATACAAGGAGCCAAAGAGAAAATCCAGCATTGTACTATTTCCAAAGAAAGTACCATCTTGAGACATTTTAGGATGCCTCCCCACCCCCAGCAAAGGCCAGCATCGGGGACCTGAGGCACACACATTGCAGAGTCTCTTGATACTCAAGAGAGCTGTAGCTGGGACTGGATAAATTGCCAGAGCTGTGATGAGAGTGCTGGAATCAAAGCTGTGGGATTTAACAGGAAGATTAAAGTCATCCATAACACAT
Source organism: Antrostomus carolinensis (assembly GCF_000700745.2). Taxonomy (NCBI): domain Eukaryota; kingdom Metazoa; phylum Chordata; class Aves; order Caprimulgiformes; family Caprimulgidae; genus Antrostomus; species Antrostomus carolinensis. The sequence goes on along the minus strand of NW_010329369.1, from coordinate 137,356 downwards.
CCCTCCTTTTACCTTCTCCTACCCACATGACTGTGCCTGAACAGTGCCAGCTCAAAAACACACCTTCCACACTCCAGTTTAGTGGAAGTTCACATGGAGATGGACGACTAATTTGCGTCGACTGCAGACAAGTTGGTACAGGCATCACCAAGTAGCACAGAGCGGTAGGGACCACCAGAGAGAGATGAGCTTGGCAGCAAATTCTTATTTATTCAAAACACATGGAAGAATGTGTCAGCAAAGACTTTCAAAGCGAAGCACATTAATTAGTTAAGCCTACTCAAGTTTTGTGGCTATTTTAAAATTAAAAGGGTTGAGTCAACTAGGGCATGCAGACAAAAAGGTCCACATCCTCGAAAGCACATTGTGGGTATGCTGAAAATTGTCTTTGTTGATCTGGATCTAAATGGATTTCAAGGTCTAATAATGAATCAATGAGTTGCACACTGTTTCACAGATCCCTATCTCTCTGTGATCAGGCTATTATAATGACCTGGGATTCAAAGAGTGTCTTCCACTGCATTATATTTGACAAAAGCTGATATTAAAAGAACTTACAAAATGTGAAATTATGTGACAGTTGACTCATCACAGCAAGAACCATAAAGCTGAGTACTGCTGTTGTCTTTTTTACAGACCCATGTAACCATATGCAAATTATACCAAGAACAGTAAAAGTAAAATAATGAAGCATGGTGGGTGTCAAACATAATAACTTGTTGTTATCTTCCATGGTATGTGTTTATAAGATGCATGGATCACTTTGCAGTTAGCAAGAAGTTTGTGATGAGAAGAGAAATACTTTTATCTCCCAAGTATCCAATAATATTTAAATGTAAAGAAAAGTTAACATACCTGTTCCTTTACTGCTCTTTCTTTCAGACTGTGCCACTTGTATAACCTCAGCAACAGCATCTCTTACTACCACATCTTCATTCTGCAGCAGTAGAACCACACATTTCCATATGGCAAGGGTATCAGAAAGTCCTGGTTTTATTCAGGGAGAAAAATTAGAATTCTATTTCTTCCATGCATTCAAAGGAGTTACAGAGCTCTGTTTCCACACCTAAACACAAATGCAGTGAAACACTGAAACGTGGGCAGGAGAAATGCATTGGCAAAGCACTGGGAAGACAACCAGCAGTATGATCAAAATGTTTTCAGCATGTGTGAATTTTATCTAGGTGGTTGACTCAGCTTAAACAGTGCACAACAGATAACAAAATGTACCTCTCTCAATCTGCGTTCAACTTTAAATCGTGGGTGCTCTGAATTTTCTACAGTTTCTAGAAGTGCATAATTCCTGTTTGCCAACAGCAAAAGTTTTGCCACTGGAGACTGACCAACGCTCTGTGATCTTGGATATGCTGTTGCAACCTGGAGCAGGGGCTGCCAAACCAAGTTTTGTTCAGATACTGCCCGTAGTGCTGGCCACAAATGCCATTCCCTGCAGGAGACAGCAAATGATCCCATCTCCCAGGGATCTACCCGCCCCCTAATTCTCCCATACCCACCTCACCCCACCACTCACTAACATGCCCTGTCACCCTTATACCCACTATCTGTTGGAAGCAAGCTAGGTTTAATCCATGGGGTAATTACCTGCACACAGTTAAAACTCATCAGAGAATGGCCAAGAGGGAAGTATTCATCTGGTAAACCCCAAACAGGCAGACTCCACATACCACCCCAGTGGTAATTCACATCTCACAAGCCGTACTCCGCCTGCAAACCCTCATGCCATTTACTGGCGTCACACTAAGATGACTAACTGAAGTCACAAGGCTGTAGTCATAGGTTTGCTGCGGGGCTTTTCAGACGACTTTTCAACTCTCATTGAACATCCTCATTAAAGGAATCCACTGGAAGGTCAGTACAGAGCCAACCAGCTGTTAGATATTACATTCTGGTGATCACAGAGAACAAATGAGTTGGTGCTTCACTGCTGCACTGGTTTTCTTCAAGCACGTTATCAACAGGTCTATCAGAGATTTGTATTACAAGGCTCACCAGACAATTAGTTGTATTTCACTGCTTGGACAAAATTAATTGCTTGAGGCTTTACTAAACAGACAGAAGAAGCATGGAGTATAAATATTTCAAAAAGAAGTTGCTTTTTTCTAGCATAACACACCCAATAATCCTATACTGGCACAGCTAGGGCAGAATAATTATTCCCTTCTGGATACAATGGCCAGCTTTCCCACCTAGACAAGTTTCCACTATATTTCCAGGAGAGGTAGAAGTCTGCAAATGGATTTCCAGAAAAACTTTCTCTAAACCCTCAAGCAACGTGACGGAGAGATGATGGGGTCATCCAGAACATACTGATTGGCTTTCACCCTCTTTCTACTTATGGGTGAACTTCCTACTTAATGGAAGCTTGTGGGAATAACTACAACTCCATTTCATACAACCACAATTTTTCTAACTTCTACTTGATGCAGAACAAGACATAAAAGTCAAAACTGTTTATATGTGCATAACCCCTTTAACTTTAAGGGCATGATTCTGGGTTTATATCACTACAACTGAACACCAGATCACGTCTTTGATTTGCTAAACTTCTCACTGAAGTACTGACAATTGTAAAGAACCCCAGACTGACAATTCTTGGTGGTAGAGAGGGTCAGCTCTGCATCTCTTTCCTCCCTTGGCCCAATTTTCAGAGCAAACAGCTAGTTCAGATGGCTTGCCCACTGAGGCCTTGGGGATTTCTTTTCTGGACTGTTCTTTGGAGGATTTGGGGTTTTTTGTTTGTTTTTCTTTGTTTTGTTAAGATTTTATGCAGGATACAAACTGATGCTATTTTTTATTTCAGACCTTCACATCTGCCCAACTGGAAAGCATGGAAACCAGCAACTGTTCTGACAAGATCAGAGAGGAAACTCTGCTCACCATCAGCTATGGACCAGATCCAAATGGCGACAGATGAGAAGCACAGCATTTGGGAGTTTTTCACTCCAATACCTCCACTGTTTTCATTTGATATTAAATGGTAATGTCTGTCCTACTAAGAGCTTTAACTAGATGGTAGAAGTCAAGATTTCCAGAGTTGATACTATGAACATTTAACAGTACAATGTCTACCTCATGTAACAGATCTATATGTACTCTGTTAAATATTATCAATACCTCTTAAAAGACACATCTCAAAATAAATAGCTGACTTTTAAAAAACTTCACTACAGTTTAATACCATTTTTCTTGTCTAACAAAAATTTGTATCCAGTCCACGTACATGGACTTAAGCTACTCAAATTAAAAACATTTAAATAAATACACTGAAATAAAATATCACAGAAACTAGAAGTATTTAAGGTTGCCTATCTTGTTCAGGATGCAAAATAATTTCTTTATCATCTATCACTACCTATTTTTACATATCTCCTGGCCCTTTAGTCACAAAATCCCTTCATTATCTGTTCACAGAAGGCAGGGGAAAAAAAAGCTAAAAGAAAAAAACAATGTCTTCACAACAAACCAGAGAATTTCACTTAGCTTTGCCCCTCAGTCAGTGATGTACTGCTGAATAAAGCTGTGTAGCATTTTTTGTTTGTTTGTTTTCTAAAGAGACAGTCTAATGTTAACTTAAAAAAACCCCCATTATATCTGGGAGGTATAATATGATGCAATTATTAATCATTCTCACAGTTTCTAGACTGAACTCTTTAATTTCAATGTTCAGCCAGCATAGCTTTGTTACACTCACAGTGTTAAACTAAAAGTATGTCCACATCACCAATAGAATATTTCAGAAAGATTCAAGTCAGAGATCAATTGCAAGCCAGTAAATCTGTACAGCAATGTACAGTGGCCTTGGAGACATAACAGCATTTCATGTCTCCCTTCTGTGGAGTTATTGCAAGAGGCTCTGCACATGTGGTTTTTTTATACCAGAATTCAAATGTCTGTCTGTTTAGTAATCAAATCCTATTAAAATTTTTTAAAAAATCTGTTTGATGTGATTATGTGTTTTAACTGTGTGTACATATAAATGTATACAATACATTTTAAGTAATGTATTAATGGGTTTCATCTAAAAAGATCCAGAAAATTAATGTTCAAACTACTCACCGAGAATGAGCTTCTCATTGATCAGAAGGAACGATGTTATACTTTTAAGAACTTCAGCAGCTGCTAACAACATCTCTGTCTCTTGCTCATCTCCACAAAAATAAACTATCAGCTGAACCCATTTTTTCAGGACTACTTCTGAAATCTGAAGGCACAGAACATGTGAGAAGTACGCTCTACAATCAATCTGGTGTTATCACTTACCATTACATTAAACTATGGACTGCCAAAGAGACACTAGTCATCAGTAAATCCAGTTTGGTTTTTTTCAAGATGGTGAACCCCACATGCCCATTCACAAGTTGGCTTACTATAGCAGAGAAAGTTAAGATGGGAGATTTTCTTTTAGTCAGAGCAGTATTCATAGGCAATTTTCTCGCTCTGTCCCTTTGCACCAGGCTCAGCAATGACCACACAAGCCAAGGTAAATCTTTGTGTCCTCGGTTCTAAGCATGCAAGCCAAAGACAAATATACAAAGCAATTCTCTGAAGTATCCTACACGTAGACACATACACCTGTCTGGAAAAACAACTAAGCACATATGAACCATAGCATCAATCTTAGGCTTTGGTAATGATACAATGCTCAGTAAAGGCGTGAATGCAGCTCCATCTGTCTCCTCTGCACATACTGGAGATGGAAGGGTTTTTTAATAAGACTGCTGAGGTACCTTGGGTTGTGATAGCATGTGCATTCAAAACAGTGAAGGAATCTCCATGTTGGCTGATAAACAGCAAAGCTCGCTGTCCTAAAGCATGAAGAATTAGAAAAAAAGAACACGAAAGAGAAATTTCCTGGTTCAAATAAAATCCAGTTGCCACCTTTTGGAAAATATTTAGTCCTAAGACATATGCTAGAAAAACTACTATTTAGTAATTATGAGAAAAAGCTTTGACTCTGCGATGTGTAGTGATGGCTACTAGATTTTTTGTGGAAAGAAATAATGTGCATTTTACCCGTAACTCAAATAGCAATTCCAAGACTTGTAAACTCTGACCTCCATTGAAACAGCTGTGCCATAACTGGGAGGAGAAAGTCCCAACTTCCATAAGTGACCAAGAGCGAGCTGGGATCCCCTGCATATCCCACACTCAGGAGGGCAGTAGGTCAGTCAAGGTACAGGAACCTCAAGCACAGGTTACAAAACAGAACATGCAAACTGCAGGAGGTGGCATCCAGGCAAAGTCACAACCAAGTGTGCCTTACAGCACTTAGAAGGAAGCTCCAGAGGGAAAAAACCAACCAAACAAAAAACCCCAACAAAAAACCAAACAGGTTGGGACCTCATGTACAGGAGAACAGGAAAAGCAGCACTAGCTTGACCTGGAGACACTTGAGGTATGTGCAACTAATTTCACCCCCCCCACACTTTTCTTTCCTTTTTTACTTATTTTTAATTAAAGGAAGTGAAAAACAGAACTACCAAATAAGGTAAAGAAGAGAACCAATGAAAAGGTGAGTCGAGTTAAAGGGCAGGGAAGCACAGGAGGACTCACTGAGGGACAAATGAAACCTCAGTTGTACTCCACCTCATTCTGTGTGATACATGGCCATACACCTCCACTGCACAAAGGGACAGAGCCAGTGCATGTCCTACAGGTTCTGTAATAGGTTTAAAAAAAAATTAATCTTCCAAGATGCTACAATTACTGAAATTTTGAACAGATACAGGGACTATCTAGAAAGACAGAACTTGACTTTCACCTTTTGGAAGAGAAGCAATCCCTTCTGCAGATGTAAATAATGAATGCAAGCCCAAAGAAAGAAATTAGATGGAAAACTGATGTACTTTGTCTTTTACAAAGCAAAAGGCTCTCTCTGTACAAATGTCTCATATCTCCCATGATTTACACGCTTATTAGAGAAAGTTGCTTTAGCATTACTACAGTTAAGATTGTTACAGCATTTTTCATTAATTCCTCTTTGTAAATTAATACCAAATTTCAGAGCAATAACATGTTCCACACCTGTTTGTGAAACCAGGTTTATTTTTTATTTCAGTGTTTACACCTTGAAGTCCTTCTGTCTTGCCTTCCTTAAACAAAAAGATTCAAACACCATAATTCATGTTCCCAATTCTTGTGCGCAAATCTGTAGCTCCCTTTTTTTTATAACAAGACAAGATTATTAGCATGCAATATGAATCAATTCTGGTGCACATTCTATAAAAAGTAACAGCTACATAAGGAAAAAACATCTTCATTTTAAATTAGATCATGAGAATTTTGTCTGGTTTTAAATATCTATTTAGTGGTTTTTGTATCTTTGAAAAAATTGTCTAGCATTAAAAGCTGCCTTAGCACTGCTCTACATATACATATGTGACATTATAGACTGACAACTTAAAATCAAAAGAAATCTGAGCCACTAATTTGTGCTGGTATAAACCTAAATTAAACAGTCTATAAACAGGAATGGAGAACACAGAGCTTTGAATTTTACTAGGGTCATTATATTTACTCGAGTGTTTTAAAAACAAATTTTAAGAGGAAATTCAATGAGAAACTCCACGCAGACAACAAGCTGGTGTACTCAGACAGTGATTTCAGGCTGAGACTTGGCAAGGTCATACTGCACACAGTGAGGAAGGGAACTGCACCCAGCCACTGCTTCAGCTTCTTGTCTTCACCCCTCGGACCTGCTCTCCTCCTGGCTCCTCAGCAATTACAAACCACAACAAAGTTGCAGTTGAGTAAATGGACTGGATTCAGTACATGTGTTAATCCCCGCAGGCATTTTTCTTTCCACATTATAGTGACTATTTTGGATGCTCTCAGAAGTTGAAATTAATTCATCACAAAAATTTACTTACATATTTAACTTGAAATGACTGAGAGGGATATACTGACATGATATTCATGGCCATTTCATTTCAGAACGTGGCAGTGTATTCACAGAGGAAGATATAATGCCAGAAAAGATGCAATGACACAAAAAACCAAAAGCTTGGGGCTTCTATCTAAAAGAAGCCATGCTAGTTCTATCACCAAAGACTCCAGAATTACAACACTATTAAGCAGCTCTGTTTCCCTTACCTGCTGATTGTTCTGCAAAAGATGGACAATCAACCTGGAGGCAAATTTGAGAGCTATGCTTTGAACTTCAGTGCTGAGAAAACAAGGTAAAGAAAATATCAAAAAAAGCA
>NW_010329369.1:65183-130111 GCF_000700745.2 Antrostomus carolinensis | reverse complement strand
CTAAAAAAAAAAAAAAAAAAACCCCAGCCAGTTCTTAATCATTCCTGATTATCGCCAGTGGGTGTTTTGCAAGATGAGCACTTGGAATTTTTACATTACAGATCTTGATGTTAGTTAAGTTTTTAGTTGATATGCAAATGAAATATGCTCTTACTTTCACCCCTCCCGTGTTTATTTTCTATCTGCATACTTCCCATGGAAAAACACATTTGAAAATGGAAGCCAAGTCAAACAAACCAGACATCATTTATTCAAGCTGGTGCTAAGCTCCGGGAATATCTTTTCTATAGCTGCTAGAAATGTTATTAGTGCAGAATATGCCACCTGCCAGCTCCTGAGCCTCCATGCTGCTCAGCACAGTCTAAGGACACAGTGCTTGGCACCGTGGCTCCTGAAGGGCTGGTGTCGCCACAAGAAATGGCAACACCTGAGCAGTAAGGTCTGCTATTTCCCTCTAAAAGCATCAGTCAATGTTATTTTACAAGTATCTTATTTCATTCCAGAAATAAACACTCCACATAATCATTTAAACTTGAAAAATTCAGGGCAAATCAGCAGCAAATGTGCACAGCTATAAAAGGCTGTTCTACACTCTATACCCTAAATATTCTACACTGGTAACTCTGGGGTGCAGTGTTTATATGGCTTAAAAATACATACACACACACACACACACACATATATATATATATATATATATTAGAAACAGGATGGTCTTGCCCTGGATGATTTAAACCTGTTTGTCTATTCAACTATGAATGGATGGACACAGCTTCTAATTCAGTATGAACTACAAACAAAATTTTCAGCACTTTCTGCTGACTTTACAGCCTGATGAAGGAGTGCGAACCCTAAGGATTAGGGTTAACCATTTCTGCCAATCCAACAAGTGGCATCTGATCTGTCACTCATTCTACAGATCATCTGCAGACAAACCAGGATAGGATGGATGGCAGAGTCACAGCAAATGAGCGTATGTTTGGATCATCAATTCCATATGTGTTAAGGTGTTTCCCAGTTACCATTCAGGAAGAGCTATGCTTACTGGCTATCATCTGACAGCCAGAGTAACTTCTTATTTCAGGAACCATATTACTGAACAATTACAGGGTGCTTGCCAGGATGACTTGTTGGCCTTTTTAATAATTCAGATCCAAGTCTAAGTTCTCTGAAAAATTCTGATCAAGAGCTCTCTTTATTCAAGTAAGCCACACTCACTTCTCCGAAATACAGATTTTTAAATCGATAGTCCAAAACCAATAAATTAATGTTTCAACATTTAGAGTTTTTATAATATATGTATTCTAATGTGCATGACAGACCATACCTGTTGGAGATATCTACAATGTTTAGACTCCAGGTTAAGAGCTCATTTGGATTCATTTTTATAGAGCATTCAGTCTTTGGAAGCACATTTCTGAGATCCATATTATAAAGAATTTCCAGCACCTGCACACACAATTCACAAAGAATTTACAAACAATCTCAACATGTATGTACATTTGAGATCAATACAACACTGACTTAAAGCTCACTCCAAGAACACAAAGGTCCTCTCCTGACAAGACTAAGAAAGGAAATAGGAAGTTCTTGCTTTTACATGGGAACATTTATTACTGAATTATAGCACAGCTCCCATTCAATGTAAAAAAAAAAACCAAACCAAAAAACAAACACTCATGTACTATCTAAAAAACATCACGCACAATTGAAATATATTTTTAAAAAATAAGAATATAATGTACTGAAAACATATAAAATGTCAATCAAATGTCTCCTACCTTGCAAAAACACTGGAGATTTTTTTCCTTCAGAGCCATTGTGAGAAGAGTGCCTTCCAAATCAATGAGTAAACACAATACGCCTCCTCCTTCTTCTGCAATCTGCTTGGAATTTCTTTGTTTCAGCCACAGCAGTATTGCTTCCAATGCAAGCAGACGTACTTCATGAAACTCACAGTGAAGGAGATGTACTACTGACAATGATGGCTTCGCTATTTTCTTTGCAACAGGTGAACTGCTGCTCTGGATGTCAGCACCTGCAGTCACCGACAGCACTGATATTACAAGTTTGGTGATGCTCTGAAGATACTGTATCAGTCCTGGTACTGCAGATGAGTAGGGAATACCAGACACCAATTCAGAATCTGAAATAATTCTGTTCATATCGTCCCAAAATCCGAACAACTTCATTGCTGAAATGAGAATAAAACTAGGTAAAGCAACACATAGATGATGTTATCATCTGCTCCAGACCATGAAGTGATTCTGAAGCTGAAAAAATTCAGGTATGCAAAAGGCATCACAAGGTAAATTCAGGCATGAAATGAAAACATAGTTCTCCTTCACTTTTAAACTGATTCTGAATTATAAAACAGCTTTCCTAGAAATCACATGTATTCCTATTTAAATAGAAAGAAATAAGGACACAAAGTTTTCTGAAAACTATAAATGGTTCTAAACACAGGACAAAAGGTTCAAACAACTTAAAAAATGCTAAAATACTTTGCAGATTGCCTGTCACCTTTGTCAATTATAGCTGTTCAGTAAGTATGTCCTTAAATCAAGATACTAATACAGTCTTGCAAATTGTACATGCTTTGCACTTCCATTGTAGAAAGCGATTAGTACAAATAAACTGTATTAAATATATTTGGAAAAAAAAGCAGGTAGTTTGGAAACCTCAAAAAGCACCAAATACAAATATGTGATCATTATACTTAATGGGATAGCTCTAAACTCAGAGATCAGACTGGGGAAAGTGCTGTCTGTCAGCCTTTCCAGATGCAACTGAGATCAGGAGAAAATGATGACAGGGCCATTCTGATTAACACCGAAAATCCCATACTTTGCATAGCTTTAGTCAGAAAAGGTTACTATTAAGAAGATGCCCCTTCTACATAAATGGATCTGTCCTGTGTGCATCAATCTAAAGAATATACTGATTTAAAAATCCAGTATGCTTTTCCCATGCCTATTAAATTTTAACAGTTAACACAACTAATAAAAAAGGAGCTGCACTGACATCTCCTGTCAGCACAGGAACTGTGACATCTCAGTCATTTACAGTGGTGCAACTTGCCCACGTGGCAAAACACAGCCCAAGAACCTTCTGTAGTGTGTGGCCATCTCCTGGACTGAACTAAAAGGTCCCTGGTATCTGTGATGCCAGAGGGTTTCAGGCTCTAGCAAAATTGGAAACGTTGACACAAAATGAAAGGGAAAAAAAAAAATCAATAGTCCTCTCACACACATAAGACTGAAATCCTGACATGCCACCATCTCCATCATCATTAGCAATAAAAACTTTTATATTATCAAAATCAAGATTTTCGCCCATTTCAGCTGTTTGTATTGTTTGTACTGTAAGGAAATTAATATGTTATACCCTGCAGAATTCAAACAAGCATGAAATAAGGCAAAATCAGGAAGTAGTGCAGAAAAGAACACTGCTGCCACTGGTGCTGAGGGATGTTAGAAGTTTGGAGTTTTTAAAATATCAAAATGCAATAAAAGTAAACACAAAGATTAAAGCAAACTTACTTAGATTTCTTCATCATCTACAGGAAGATAAGTCATCGTCTTATAATTTTGCTATTTATAATTAAGCATCGAGTACTACCAAAAAGCCTGTCCAAGTATTATCATTGAATTGCTGAATCTGACATGGAGCTGCAACACAAATATGAATTTGTTTTATTGCACATGAAGATATTTCCCTAATCCTTCTATTTACAGTTAAATATCCTGCCCTTTCATATTCAAATTCTACCAAAGCCATTTTAATTTGTTTGCCGTTTATGTAGAAACTTGACGTGGTTGTACACTGACTAGCATACAAGGCAGAAGCATTTTCGGAGTAATACTGGACAAGCTTCAAAGAAATTTGGTATTTGAAAAAGATTTTCAGACATATTACCTAACCATTAGTTCTATTATTCATGTTTTCACTACAGTTTCTTTTCTGAACAGAGTTGATGTAGTCAAGGAAACTGCAATATCACTGAGCCTGTGTCACAGCATAATCCTCTAGATGACAGAGGTGATTTCCATCCCATAACATGCAAGCTTGTATATTTTATTTCCTAAAACCCCTCTAAACAGACTAGCATTACGTACCAGCACCATAGCATAAACTAGCATTAATGCCTATGTCACATGACAAGTATCCGACTGCCAGAATTCCTTGATTTCTGAACCGTCTGGTTGCCTTGGACAGAGATTAGGCCTTCATCCCAGTTACTACACTGCCTGACTCCACAGACACCAGTTTAACAATAGAAATAATTCCAGGCAGTTGAAGGAAAAAGGCTCAAGTTTAGGGGCCTCAGTTCAAGAAGAGAAACAGCTCGAGTTTTGGAGCCCTGCATGCTCTCAGCTTCCTACGTGCTTCCCTCCTCAGCTGTATTTCACCAATACACAAGTCCACTAGCTCAGTTGTTCAAACCATATATATATTTCTAAGTATACTGCAAGAGAAGTGCTTCTATTTCCCATCAACGTTGCTTTACATAGAGATATAGCTATCACACATGCAAGCAGTAACACGAAAACGAACAGGATAGAAGAGTCAAAGCTCTAGGGCAAGGCAAGGGAGAGCAGTATTAGGGGGACAAAAAGAGATAGAGAGAAACATTAGGGGAAAAAGGGGAGGGTGTCTGTCATTTTGTTGGTGTTGACACTGCCAACTTTGCTAGAGCCTGTAACCTAACATCAGGGAGTGACCCTTCCACTGACTCCAGGAGCTGGCCACACACCGAGCTTCAGATTTGGTTCAGTAAACCTTCGTTTGAATTACACAAGGCCAGCATAACTTCACTCTGTCTTCATCTTTGAAGGGGAAAATTATTTTCATATAAAAACCACGGCAGAGCTTCTCACTCGTAGAATTGCTAGTTTGCAGAGACTGCAAGAGTCTTCTGCCACAGATCCTCTTTTTCCGTACATATCAGATACTCTTTCTGGTTGGAAGCCTTCTGGATGACTTCTGTTTTTTCCCATGTAATTGTGCAAGACTGGACACCATGGCTCATCTATTTTACAGAAAGTCTCTTCAAAATTGGATGTCTCAACAGCAAGGCTGTCAGCAAAGTAAGACTGTCTGCATATTTGCTTAGCCTCAGCACACCATCGAGCAAATCCTTCTGCATTCATCTTGTGCTCCGCATGCTCTCCAACACTCTTTTTTCACACAAATACGTACAGAGGAAAAGCAAGCCCTTGTCTTATTACAGTGCAGTGGAAATATTCTTGCTTTCAATTTCATCACTAAGAAATCTTTCCTGGCTTTCATGTAAATATTTTATCTTCTGCTTAACTGTAAGTAAACTCTTTTCTTTGTCTTAAATCAAAATATTCGACTAAACCAAAAAAACACACTGGGTTCCAAAGTAAATGTCTGTCTCTGTTGTTAAGATACAGTAAAGACATACTTTTTATTTACAAACAAAAGTCACTGTACAGTTTGAAGGACCAGCTGCTGTGAGAAGGAAGAAGAAATTTTGTCTGACCAAACAAGGATCCTGACAAACAGCAGTCTTGTCCAGCATGCTGACAGATGCAAAAGAGTCCCCAAGAATTATGTGGATTATTTTTTTTTTTTTTTCCCTTAAGGATTGCTTCATTTGTGGGACAGTAAGAACTTTGTCTCTCTTCTAGGAAGGGGCACATCTTACACAACAACTTGGTTCTCAACCCAGTGCACAAATACCCCCCAGTCTTCCTCAATTTCTTTATATGCACTACATTGAGATATGCATACAGCATCTATGTTACATCATCTAGGTTTGAGGGGTTGTTTTTTAAAATCCCACTTGTCATCAACTGATGTTCACAGTCAAGTTATATGAAGCTAAATGATCTTTCATGATCTGGGAGGAAAAAAAAAAAAAAAAAAAAAAAAAAAAAAAGGAAAGAGAAGGAACAGAATGGAATTAGCAGACCTGAGGAATCTCTAGCTACAAACCTCCTCAAAGTTTAGCCAGCTCCAAAAACTGTGCCCTGCCTGACTTTCTTCTGCTCTTCCCCACAGTGGCATGCAGGCACTATTCTATAGTCTGTTCCCAGAGTAAGTAGATACATACAGTAAGGATAGAAAAACTTCCTTGCTCAGGGATTAACAAACTGTCAGATGACGGACAGTTTAGCTGATCTTTCATCTCAGAGATTCTACAATATGTTCAAAAGTGACAGAAGTAATCTGAATTCCTTCCATATTTAAAACCTAAACTTGTTTCATTGTCTTGCCAGCTGATGTACAGGACAGATAATGTAATTCTGTTGGATTTAGGTAATTTTACAGTGGCTGTCTAGGCTACTGACAACTGGACAACTCTCTGTTATCATCAAGTGTCTATTGTGTGAGGGGCTTTTTTTCTGTATCTGTGATTATGATACATCTAAGTATTTGCACACTTCTAGACAAATATTGAGATAAAATCCTGTATGCAGCTCCTCGAGCATCCGTGCTATCTTCCATCTTTCTACTGGAGGCTCCAGAAAAGGAGAATAAAGAAGGAAAAAAAAGGGGTAAATTACTACTAACATCAGAAGACTTACTGACACTCTACAAAGTCAGACAAAAATTACAAGAGCAGCAATGAAACACTGCTGTGTCTGCAATACAATGTTATGGGAAGGGGGTCCAAGTAGCAAAAATCTAGATATTCATCATTATTCACCAAGACCTGCAAGAAGCTGCAATTATTTACGGAGTGAGAAGAGGTTAAAATCCTTTGCACTCACAAACTACCTTCTATCCAACAGGATGTGAAGAGATCATATGAACAGAGAGAAGGCTGAAAGGTAATCAGTGCCAAGAATAGATTTTCCTAGACAAACATTAAGGAAAAGTATTTTCTTTCATATTTTCCCTTTTTATTAAAAGTGGATTAGGTGAAGTCACTGGTAAATGGAAAAAAAAAACTCCAAAGAGAACAGAAAAGAAAATTTTATTACAGTGTTGAACTAAGATAAGTATTGATGATCAGGAAAAGGGCAAATTTTAAACAGGACATTTTATTTTAAAGACACCTGTAACATCTTCAACATCAGAAACTAAGCATCAGTACTCACAATAAAATTCAAAACTACAAACCAGTGATTAACAGAACCTACAGACAATACACTATTGAGGATAGAAGCATCCCAATGCATTTTGTAAAGTGTAAGGGAAAGTTTTCAAAGGGAAAAAAAAAGAGGAGAAAAGAAAAAAAGCATTTGATCTGGACACTGAAGCTGCTATTTTTCTTACAGCTTTTCTCTGGTACAGCACCTAGTTTTACACTTTTTTTGCATTCATGGAAAACCATAAAACCCCATGAAGAGAGTGCAAGCCAGTCAGTGGTACATGCTGGAATCTAAAGAAAATCTGAAACAAGATTTCAGAAGGATGAGCAGTCTCTGTCTTTGCATGGGGACAGAATTTTAACATCAACAAACACAATCAACTCCGCTCTCCCTAATGTCACTTACTTCCTATAACACCTTTCTATATTCCCTGTTCAACACAGCATCCCAGCAATATCATGCTCTACCCTCCTCTTTTCACTGTACCCCCATTATCTTTCTGAAAACACTTTTACTTTCCTCCTCCCATGTCTGTGCCATGAGTTCTGCCTCCAACATTTCCCTGACCGCCCACTGGCATTGCACACACCTCCAGCTCTTTTCTCCCAACATTTATTCCTTTCAGCCTTGGTCCATTTGCTTTGTCTTTCTGCCCCGCACTCACTTTTGCACTGTCTTTTGGCCACCTTAACATAGTATGTCTCTCATTCGATCTGCCTCTGGCATTTTACTTTCTGTGCAACTCCCAGTCACTGACTGTCTCTTGGACCTCCAACAATCCCATTCTCAACTTCTTCATTCTGCTGTCTGCATTCAATTAGAATACTGGGGACCCAACTGCACTGCCTTTTGACTCGTCTATTATAGTATCAATAGGCACGGCCATTGAGATGATTCTATAAATATGATTTAAATCTTTACCTTCCTTGAGTCAAAATAACAACACTGACGAAGTGTTACAGTCAATATACTAGCACACAAAGTTTATATAATTTCTGACATAGCAAACAAAAATTGCATTCAATTTGATCAGATGGAATTTCTTGAGTTTAAGCTAATTAGACCAAATAACCACAATATGCACTAACAAGCTGTCAGTGTTTTTGTTCAAATAACTGTTTGGCCACACTTCTTAGGGATCTAGGCAAAGGAAGTTAAAGTATGGCTAAAATAACCAACCTAGTTATTGCTGTCAATTTTTTACCATTTAAATATTATCAGTTTTTAAGCTAGACTGCAGAAAAACTTCTTTTAGTTACCATTTAGCTTCTTTTCAAAGTAAAAAAGAGTAAGAAGTACAATACAGAAAAAAACGTGCACAGCCTTCAAGTGTTATTTAAAAGTCCTACAAATCATATCATCCAGTCAAAACATTTAAGAGATCCCTACTTAAAAATGATTTGTACTTTCACTGCAAAGCACCCAGGAGTTTGATAACGTATACTACTTCTACCAATACATTTTATAACTTCTAATTAAAAATGACAAATATAACTAAGAGAAAGGTATTTGCAATATATTTTATTTAAAACACAGTATTTTGTCATATTTGAGAGCATAAAAAGGACAAAACCAGCAGACAGTTATACATAATCACCCACATTTCTGATCTCAAACACACGTGTGATGCACAGTATTTTTTGCAATTGTTTCTGTTATTCATGGCAGAATTTAAGAACCTTAACTAGGCTACATTTACAAAAGGTTTAACTGTTTGAAAGATAGTAAGAAAATGGAAATCTGTTTTTGCAAAACTCAAGGAGAGAAGATATTAGTGAGAGCAGAATACTGGTTGCTCCATTTTGGTATCAAAACAATCTATTAATGAACTGGATTAATTATGTAAATACTGACTGTTCCCACTGATAACAACAATGGTCGAGTTTGGTTGATCTCAACAACTTTTACAAATTCTTTCACCTCAAATGAAGGGAAAGGAAAAATGCATGGTTGGACTTCAAGCGGCAACTTTTCCTAATCACATTCATCCTATTTGACATCCTGTTTAAGTGTTTTCTCTTTCTCGTCAAACTTGAATTTTGAAGACACAGTACTCGATAATAGGCCAAACCAGCCAGGAGACTGACAGTATCTATACAGGATAAAAGAACAATTAGGAAAGATTATCTTTAGCAAATTTTTCTTTCATCTTTTCCCCGGCTTCTGTTCCACATCCTTTTTCACTTCTGTTGATGAGCTTTATGGGCTCACACAACACTTTATCAGCAAGTGCCATTTTTTTGAACACAACCCTGGGTACAAGCACCGCAGGATCACAGTACTACTCATCTTATTGTTTAGCTTCAGACACCAATTTCCAGGAGAAGACCTAAAAACAGGGGTGTCTGTGACGAGTCCTGTCAAAAGTCCACATATTCAACAGAGGAATCTTACCCACTGAAACACTGTATCACAGCACAGCCTGTCTGTAGTCTGGTATTCTGTCTCTTGCAAAGCCCATCTCTTGAGTGCAGAGAAAAGCTGACAATCTCAGGCACACACATGGATCTGTAGCACTACGGCTTGACAGACCTCTCTTTCTAACTCCTGCTGACCAAGCCTTGTGGATTTGCAAATAATTATAAACACAGCTAAGGCCTGACATGTTCTCACTTGGACTCAGAAGCATTTTTCCCCTCCAAAGATGCCTACAAGTGTTATTTGCTTCCTCCAGTAAGGTTTGAAGTCTGAAGTTCAGGAACGTCTCCCTGTGCCTACACCACCCAGTCCGGTGCTGGTTTACTTCTGGAGGAGTAACTTAACTGCTTTTTAGTAGGGTACAAGTGCTAGAAAATCCTGTGGAAGAGGACTGCGTTGTTCTACCCATTAGACTGAAAAGGCCTCAGATGTCTGTGATTCCAAGTCTATAAAAACAGTTACTGTGGAGACAATACATCAGAGAGGTATGCAAGAACAAATCCACTGGATATTATTAATAATCATTAATACTGACAATAGACATTAACTCATCTAATCCTATATCTGGTAAGAAACTTTGTTTGCTCTCGATAAAGGCAAAAATAGTATTTTTATTTATATATCTCATTTTTTTTTTTTAAAAAAGGCTTGTTTCAGGTCTTTTGTCAGTTCTAACTGCAGCTGATAACTGAAAAAAAATGTTGCAAGTTTACATAGTCTTGGCATTATGTATTGTCTCTACACACCAGAAGACCCTGAGGTACATCAGGAGCTGTAAAAAAAGCTCTAGATTTTGCCTATCAGGTCAAGGAAAGAAAAGTGTATTTCCCAGCGACATGAATCAGGCAACACTTCCATCCAAACCAGCAAATCAGAATAACTATGGGGGGGTTTTTTTGTTTGTTTTGAGAAAAACAATCATCATTTGGCCAGCAATACATTTTTAGCTGGACAAGATGCTGTTGGTATCCATTACTCCCTGCCTTCCTTATCCGACATTTTAAATTGCTTTGAATTTGTGAAGTAAATTCCCTAAGGGCTGTCCTGCATTTTAAGAGACAGATTTTATTAACTGAAGACAACAAATGACTTACAGAAAATAATTGTAATGTAGGAAAAGCCTAGGCAGCGTTGTACTCTGAAAATCTCTTTGTAATTGTAGCTCCTTTAGACAGGCATAATCAATTAGAAGTGGTCTGATTTTAACCAGTTGCAGGCTCATTACATTGCATTCCCATTTCTGTTGATGAAAATGAGTTTCAGCCTGTGGCCTGGAACTCATATACAGCACTTCCTGGGGCCTCTTAGATAAACACATCAAGAAACAGTTTTATTTGGATTTGTTCTTCACTCTTTATTCATTGAAACAACTTTACAAATCAAGATTAAAACAGAGAGAAACTGGCTCATAACCAGATACACACATATATGAGTAAGATATTTAATCTCAGAAAAGTATAAAGCTTCAGTTAATAATTATTCCTTACAGAACATCTAAATGTGAGACTCAAACATTAATTTTTAACTGCTGAGTTTAGCCTCGTACTGTGTCATGGGATACTCAGATTCTATTTAATACAAACATATAACTCCTTCATTTCAGGGGGACTTCTGCCTGTGATACATAAAATTGTCCCTAATGTATCTTCAAGTTTTCATAACTGTATTTCCAGTCTAAATTTCTACTCTCTGTAGATACTGCCTGCAATATATCATTTTAAACCTATACAGGAATGAAACTTTTAAGCAAGACAATACTAATGAACTATCCCTGAGCAGAGAGAGTCTGCAAAAATAATTGCTTTCCTTCTACAGGAATTATACTTTACAGCACCCAGGTTTGGAACAGTCCACATAGGCTTTGAAAAATAAATGAGTCCACTACAGTCAGTAATCCAGCCACAGCATGGTGCAGTCCCTCAGGCTCAAAGGGCTATTCACAAGTCAGGGGCATTGAAAAAATAGAAGGGAGTTTCCTGGTGTGGAGAGGTCAATAAAAGCCTTTAGGAATGTGCAGCAATTGTTTAAAATCCAAAACAGCCAAAAAAAAAAAAAAAAAAAGGAAAGGAAAGGAAAGAAACTGATAAAGGAAATGTAATGCCCACCAAGTAAGCAAATGAGGAGCCTTCACCTGGAATACTAGCCACTCCTTCATGAAAGAAAACACAAAAACAGAGTTGAAGGGTGAGTGACGAGAATAATCAGAAGCAGAGGAAAAAAAACTTCATATGAAAAGAATACAGAAACACTGGGATGATTCGTACTACAAAGGAGAGGAACAGACATAGAGAATCATGATTTTTAGAAGTGTAAAAATGAATATTCCAAACAGGATGTATATTTAAAAAAAGATTACTCAAACAAAAAAGAAGGGTGATGAGCCCAAATATGGTTGAAGAGGCTTTTTAGGGGGTTGGGTTTTTTTATTTTGTAGATAAAAAATACACAGCTAGACTTTTTAATGTACTGCAAAGGATAATTACCAAGGCCAATGGCATACCAGGATTTAAGAAATTTCCTTTTGTATAAATAACAAAAAAAAGTAAACATATATTGTAACTTAAGAATTACTGACAGTAGATATAGCCTACCCAAAACAAAGATTAAAGAGTTAGGAAAAAACTTATTCCTGGAGGCATGCTATACTGAAATTGCTTTATATAAAGGGTGGTTCATTCCTCTCTTTATTATAAAGTGTGCAGCCCTTATCCTAGTCACAAACAGTGGTCAGCACCTGACAGAATGAGACCTATGGTGCAACATCATCTGGACATTTCCTTTACTGAATGGTACATCATGACATCTGGGACCCATAAGAGAGGATGACTCTTCAGAGGACATGGAAGATCTGACTCAGGAGTCCCCTGACTGTCTTCCTCTGGTATAGTGGAACCCACCTGTCACATATTTTCTCTATGTCTATGCTCCTGTTAAAAGGACTGGATTCTGCATCAACCTATCTGAAGAAGTTAATTTCCGACAGGTTCATCACCAACTCATTTTCGTGGCAATTAACGCTCTTTATGGGGATGTGGTATTGCCAGCGCTACCCAAACTGAGCAGCGATTTGAACTGTGCATCCACAAGAAATCAGGCAAAAAGCAATTATGGAATTAAAATGGAACTATTTCTACCAAAGGTCTAAGCAAAAAGTAAAAGGAATTAGTTTTAAAATGAAGAGTAGCCCACAAAACATGACTATCTGAAATAAAGAACAGTTCCAATTACCTAAATGCAGCATTAAAATCAGTCATTAAGAATTTTAATGAAAGAACTATTCTTTACTTGCTTTCCTGGACTGACAAGGTAATTTATTACTCACTTGTTCATAAGAAATGAACAAAACAGGCCCACAAGGAAGCCAGTTACAGCTGACCAAAAGTTACCTTACACAGCCACACTTGAAAGGGTATCCCTTCCTCCATACCTTTGTTCTCCTTGTTGTCTACAGTATTTTTTGTATTTTTGCAAATAACACATT
Organism: Antrostomus carolinensis; assembly: GCF_000700745.2. Classification (NCBI taxonomy): domain Eukaryota; kingdom Metazoa; phylum Chordata; class Aves; order Caprimulgiformes; family Caprimulgidae; genus Antrostomus; species Antrostomus carolinensis. Next base: position 117,145 of record NW_010329369.1, on the reverse strand, counting down.
GCATCATTAAAACCACTGACAGTTCTGACTGGTCCTTCAAAAACTTCATAGTTACAAAGAATCAATATAAAAAAAGAAATTTAAAGAAGCTCTCAGAGGTGTTTCTTATAAAACTTCTATACATAAGAAAACACTTTTTCTCTGAAACCCTTTCAAGTGTCTCACAAGGGAGGAGCCCTGTGGTTTTCAGGAAAGGTTAAAGTTGCAATATTCTGTGTTTGGATTTTGTTTGTATTTACAACTTTAGATCAGAAAAACATTTTGGAACACTGGAGGGGATCTCTTTTGTTGTTACACAGTTCTAGGATTAGGAATACTGCAAGATCATAGCTTCAGAATTTGACATGGAGCTGTACCTAATTCTTCTCATCAACAGTCCCCAGGACTAGCTCTACAGAAGGCAGAATAAAGGGACCTTTAAGCAGCTAACGGACTCCAGCATTCAGTAGATACAATGAGTACAAGTAACATATTATTGTTTCTCTGGATTCAACAGAGCTCAGAAATTTCCCCACAGATATTCCATCCAATTTATAGAGCAGTACATTTAGAATCACAGAGTCGTTTTGGTCACAAAAGACCTTTAAGATAATTGAGTCAAACCAAAAACCTAACACTGCCAAGTCCTCCACTAAATCATGTCCCTAAGCACCACATCTACATGGTCTTTTAAATACATCTAGGGATGGTGCCTCAGCCACTTCCCTAGGCAGCCTGTTCCAATGCTTGACGTCCCTTTTGGTGAACAAATTTTTCCCCACATCCAATCTAAATCTCCCCTGGCATAACAACTGCTTGTTACTTGTGAGAAGAGACTGAGATCCACCTTGCTACAACTTCCTTTCAAGTAGTTGTAGAGAGGAATAAGGTCCCCTCTCAGCCTCCTTTTCTCCAGACTAAACAACCCCAGTTCCCTCAGCTGCTCCTCATAAGACCTGTGCTCCAGACCCTTCACCAGCTTCATTGCCCTCCTCTGGACACACTCCAGCACCTCAGTGTCTTTCTTGTAGCGAGTGACTCAAAACTGAACACAGTACTCAAGGCGTGGCCTCATCAATGCCAAGTACAGAGGGACAATCACTGCCCTGGTCCTGCTGGCCACACTATTCCTGATACAGGCCAGGATGCTATTGGCCTTCTTGGCCACCCGGGCACACTGCTGGCTCATATTTGACTTACCTTGCTTTTGAAGCTTCCCCAGGTGTGCACTCAGCATCACAAGGACATCAAGATAGGCAGCTCTGGTCACCAAACAAGGATTTGGCCTAGAAAAATCAAATTACTAAAGATTAAATCCTTATAACATCCACGCTCAGAAACAGCAGTGAAACTCACCAGCTTGGTGTGTCTATTTTACTTAACTAACGAAGACCAACTACTGATCAAACTAGGTGGCAGATGCAAAATAATTAGGTCAAGTTATCCAAGCTTCGCCTCCTGGCCCATTCTGAACCACAGTCTCCCTAGTGGAATGACAACACCTTTCCTCCATCCATTCTACCACATCACAGTTTATACCCTTCATTATACTGGATGGATCAGCTTGCCCTGGCAACTAGTATGTCTTTGTTTTGTTTATAGATAAGGTGTGTAATCAAATGCATTAACAAAAATAAGTCTTCAGGTCTTATTGTTAGTGTTCATAAAAGATAAAATTCCCCTTGAAAGGCACCTACTACAGCTTTTATGGTCATAGCTCTCTCACTATTCTGATGAAGACCACAGACACATGCATGTTTTTAGATATTTCTTTTCCCCAGACAAAAGTATTGTGGATTTTGTGTGAATAATGTAAATTGGTAATAAGCTACTTTCTGCTTTACATCTTCAAGCTGCAAGTAAGACATTTTCTCTTCAATTAGAAAAGTAAAATTAGGTTAACATCTTCATTTTTCTCTATATTGTTACCATTGTATGTTTCAGCCAGGAAAACTTTTCTTAAAATATAACTTAATATGTGAACAAACAGGAAATCCAGTTCAAAACACAGAAATTATTTTCATTAGTCCAATGGGACTTGCACTAAAACAAAAACTTTAGAATCAAGCAGCACAAGCTTAAAGTATGACTAATTCCGTTCAGTATTTCATTTTTATTTTATCTGGCACTTTCTTTGTATGCTTATCTTGATGTTTGAAACTCTTTCAAAAAATTGTTAATTAAAAATGTTCCAACAAACATTCTAAACTCTGTAAGATCTTTAAAATTCAAGAATAAAACTTTTTCAAATAAGATATGTGATCATGACATAAATATGAAAGCTCTGAGGTTCTTGCTTACAAGTCTGGAAGCTGTATTTGCCTACAGAGAGTTAATCTATGATCCTGTGAAAAAGGATCACTTTTACCATAAACAATGCTCTCACCTTCAGTAATAAGCTCTGTAATAAGCCTAAATTACTTTTGCAATTTACAATATCAGGCACCCATATAACACATAGCAGACTACGTGCTACCAGGATTTCTCTTTGGAAAAGGCTTTTTTTTCTTCTGCATGAACAGAGACTTTTCAGACACTTTTTTACTAGTGAAGTAGTCATGAACCTCCCAAAGCTTCCCCATGCTTGCTTTTTACCACTTGCCTTAAAGCATGAGAGCTAAAAGTCTGCCTGCAGAAAAGAAGCACATCAGTAAGAACTGACACCATATGAAGCCAAAACAAGTTTAATACAGGCTATTTTGAAAAGCTGTATTAGGAAGATTCTGTCCACCCTGACTAAGTGAACCTCTTTCCTCGATCTTGGGCATCCAGTTGTTTCCCTGGTTGTTCTTCACAAATCTGTGTGAAAACACCACCAAGAAATATTCACAGCATTAGAAGCTCAATCCACAAGAAAAGAGTGACACATCAGTCAAAGGCTTAGAAGAGAAAGAAACAGAGCTGTCTCAGAAGCAATCGTAAAATGGACAAAAGCAGCCGTGACAGACTTCAATTAAGATGAGGAACATAACGGGCCTACTGCACTTCAGTTCCATCGAAAAATGGAAGACTCGCTTATTATTCAGTCACTTCACTGGAAAGAAAATTTCCAGTGTACAAACTGTTCCTCAGGAAAAACATGGCTGATGCATCCTTTACTGAAGAAGTGACAACAGCAATACTGACATGTTTTTTTATTCTGGTCCAGCTTTTAAGCATTTACCACTTCATTTTGAGTATGCACATATGCATGTTTTGATTTTGAAATGAGGCTTTTCTAGCGTAAAACATGCCAAATGTTTGTTCTTGGCTGGCTCTATTGCGCTGGTGATGCTAGTGAATTCTCAGTCGTATGTGCCAGACGGACACAACAGGAAATTCAGTTTTCCAAAACCAAGAAATTTCAGTGTTGTTCAGACTGTAGCAGAACGCTCAGCCTAGGAGACGATCAAATTGTGATTTGCATAACAGACTTGACAGCCAAAAATCACATGCTGAACATCTCAAAATGATGCACTGCACAGTATTTAAGTTGACCTGTTCGTGCAGAACTTCAACAATGAGAGTGGGAAGAGTACAAGATGTTTCTTTTTTAACACAGATACTCAAATAAAGTGGTGTTCTCATAAACAAGCTTTGAGGAAATCTGTCTCTGAACAAGAAAATCACAGCAGTAGCAAGGGTGGGAGCTCCAGGCATCTGGAATAGCATTCCTTTTTTTGTCCAAAATCCAGAAATTCATTCATTTTCCTTCCAACCTGGATATTAATGGAAACAAATGCATCATATGCTCACTCCAGATGATAAACTGTATGTGACTCTGAACAGGATAGAGCTAAAGATGATTAGGACTCTCATATCAAAGGGCACAACAACACAGAAATATAATGGATATCAAAACAATATTCATACTGCTACACATATATACTAATAGCAGACTAGTGATGTCAGCACAGAGATCCATACTTCATTAAAGTTATGCTTTGTCTACATTAGCAAGTAGTTTGGTGTAACAACAGTACATCTGTGAAGTCAAGCAGTTGGTACCAAAGACCCAATGGCTACCCTACATACTGTGCCCAGATGCATTAAAACACAATTTTGAGAAGTTCATCTTGTTGTTTTTTCTTTCTCTTTGGATATAGAAGTTATAGCCAGCCTGCTCCAGGAATCTCACTGCACTTAGCAGCTCATCCCACAGTTTCTAGCACTCCTTCACGATGCTTGTACTTTGAGGTTGACTGTCCAGGTAGAAATAAAACTCAGCTCACAGACAACCACTGAATTAAATCTCACCAACAGCCAATATTGCAGAATATTTCAACACATCTGACTGAAGAGAGGTCAAAGGCTGTTTGCCCTAAGTAACATGTGAATGACAAGCATTGTCACAGACTTGACCAGCGAAGCAGAGGGAAAGAAGACACCCGCAAACTTCAGAAACACAGGCAAGGATGGGAAGAATTACTGCGTAGAAAGAACAAGGCCCAAAAGAAACATGTCTCTAATTTAATCAAGGAGAACAAAACAATGACAGGTAGAGCTGCTGCGTACCTACTAGATGATCAGGAAATGCCATAGAAGGTGCAAGGTGACTGAAGGAACACAAGGCAAAAATGTTAAAGAGACAGAAGGTTTGAAAGGGTTTACAGATATTTTTTTTTTAACTGCTCAAAGATCCAGCTTAACAATATCATCAGTATGGGGAAAAAAGTGTCTTTTTAAAATCATTATTGTAGGAAGGTGTGGCTGAAAACACAGGTGCCAGTATCCATACTATTAATTTTGACATATTATAGCAGATTTCTGGATTAGATCCTGAAAAGAAAAACTTCCAAACCTAGCCAATTTCTTATCATTAAAGCTGAACAAGTAATTAGGGATAGGGTACCTGGACTTCTTTGTTATTTCACTTTCAGTTCTCGTGTGTGAATATGAAATTAGAAAAGAGTTGAAGTCACTGGCAGGAAGAAACCTTTTGTTAGCTGTTAAGGGTACAAGGATTTTTTTAGGAGAAAAAGATTAATGTAGCTAAATAGTCCTTTTAAAGTCAGAAGCTCCTGTTCAAATGCCTTTGAAGAGGCCCAGGTTAAACACTTACAGAATATTACAGGACTGGAGTAACAATAAGCTTTTTATTTTAAACAAGGAACTGCCTGGTAGGTGAATCAGGAAGCGTACCCTTCAGGAGGTATTCCCTCTCTGTAGATGTGAATTAGACTGGGCAGGTTCAGAAGCTTCACATGCAATACTGCGTTTTGCTCCAGCTGGCTTTGGCTACCTACAGTAGCGCTGGGACCACTTTCATTTCTGTTCTGCCTTTACGTACCACTGATTGCAGCTTGGGTCCACGTAACATGAAATCAATCCTAGACTCTCACAGTTTAGAGCTCTGCAAATATTATTTTTTAAAAGTTTGATTCACCTTTTATAGTTAAGTCATGCTGGACTTAAGGTAACCATTGGTTTGCTTATTTTGGATGTCAGATCTGACACTAACCAAACCGGCATTTATTGAAGAAGTCAGCAACATGTAATCACAGACCTCCTGTGTACCCTGCTCACACACAGTTTCAACTCTATCAGGAACACATGGCTTAACTTCTAAAATTCATTTTCTCCTGTATTAGTGTTTATTTTAAAGAAGATCAACATTAATGAATTATGGAGCAAATTACCTCCTCTTCCAAGAGAAACAAGAAGGAGCAAAGAACACGGAAAGCTCGCACATTTGGCCTCAATTCCGTCAGAACATGGGGAAAAAGATTTAAACAAACTCAATATACAAACCCTTGCTCCTCTCACCACTAAGGTCTGCAAAGCCCCTTAAACATCATTTCCACTCATTACAGGACACCATTTACAACCACTCAGATTTCTATATATAAACAAGGATGCCAACACACCTTTATGTAGAGCAAGTACCAAAGAATTCTGATGCACAGCTTTTGCAGATTCTCACTCTCTTATCAAACCCCAAATTTTCAATGACACTAAGTCAGATGACTTCAAAAGATGACAACTATTTTCTCCTGGATCATTCCTCTTTTTCCAAAAGAGCATCACTTCACTTAGAGATGAACAACAGTAACATTAACATATTGCATTTGTTACATAAATAAGACAGATACAAGTCACTCCTTATGAAATCAAAGATGTTTGTGTTAATGTTTATAACATTAGTTTTTGGTTATTCTAGTCAATAGAAATTCAGCGTTTTCCAAACAGGCAGTTTATTTTGCTCATATTTTTCCCTCATTAGGAAACAGATGTTGCAAAACTATTAGCAGAAGAAGCACTATAAATATACAGGAACTTACTAAACATTTAACAAATATTTACTAAACATTTAACAACATAAAAATCAAAGCATATTTGCTCAAACTCTCAATGAGCACTTAACAGATTTCAAATGCATGTTGCCAATCAATGTCTATTAAATAAAAACCTGTAACATGCCTCTCATGGATTAGGTTAGCTACAGGTATCTTAGTGTAGTTACCTATCTTAGGAATAGCTAAAATAAAACTTTTGTAAAAGCTGCCACAAAAGTTCTGGGTTTTGCAGTCTCCAAGCTCTTAGAAGAGTATGGAAGATTTCAAAGCTTTCAGCCAGTGCTGCTTTATTACAAGCTAATCTCATTTGTCAAACTGGAATGTAACTTTATTAAATAACTAACAAAACAGAATTTCCTCGCAATAATATGGAACATGTACATCACGGTTTTGGGCACAGTAAAACAATACATAACTACACAGAGTGTTAGCCAACATTTTTTCAGAGTATAGTATAGAGTTTAAATGACTGTTAGCTACTTCTAATCTACACACTCCAATTGGTTACTCTCAGCCCCAATACTTAAAAACTGATGACAAGATCTGGCTCGTGAATCAAGCTAATGTAGAACTGCAGTCAAAATGATACAACTTACACAGCTGCCTACAAATCCCTGTATTTTGTCCAAAAAGTTCATAACACACTCTTAAGTGTCAGGGTAAAGAAACCAGCGCTGGCAAGATTAGAAGGGCAACTCTTTCAAAGGTCAATTCATAGCTGCCTTGTGAACAAGAAGATAATAGTTCTTATGACTTGTGTGACTGTTTTCATTTCAATTTCCAAAGTGATTAATTACTTAAATGAACCCTCTACTCCTTCTCTGGTCTTTAATGAAAAAAATCACTTTTACTGAAATGCTGTGTGTTTCTAGAGCCTTTGGAAAGGCTGAAAAAGCCTAAAATTTCTGGAACGAAGATGTTTTCACAGGATTAAACTTATCAGTAGTATTTCAGGAAGAGCTCCATATTAAAAAAGAAACCAAAAAACAAAAAAACAACACCCCCCCCAAACAAGCCTATAATAGCTAAACACCACCCTATTCTTCTGTTAAAATAACATGTTATTGTCAAAAAACCCCTCAGCAACACCTATTAAATAAAAATATTTTAGCTGGCAGAAAATAAATCAGCCTTCTGGTGTTGAATTTAAAACCCGAATTCTCTTACTTTGTAGCCACCAATATTACATATAGGTTTTGCTTCCAGTAGATAAATCAAAGTGGTTTCCTAAACATCATATTCTAGCTAATACACAGGATGCTATTGCAAAAGCTTTTGGACAAATTCTTGTATTTCTGAACTTTAAAAACATTTCTGATGAGTCAACATTTTATGTACAATTGAGGCTGGAATTTCACCTTTAGCTCTAGCATAAACGTAGGGAAGAATTTGGATTAAGTCCAACATGTCCTAATGACAGCTTGGGGACAGGGTCTATATAACCTCCTATTCTGTGCTTCCCAGTCTGCCTTTGTCTTTCATAATCTCAGCTCTTCAGGCTGGCACACTGGCAACTAGATTTTAGGTTTACAGTATATCTTTCCCTCCCTATCAAGTCCTGGTTACTCCTTCCTGAAGAATGGCAAATCTCTGCAAAGTATTCTTTCTTCTAATACATGACTTGCAATTGTATCAGCTAAAGTATCTTCTAAACACACCAAGAATTGCACTTTCTGTGATGTTTGAGTCTTGGTACAGTCAACTCTACATAATACTTAGGGGGCTGTCCACAGGGACATCTATCCTTGGAGGGTTGCTGATGAAACAGGCCAAGCTGGCCTTGTACTGACCACATTTTACCTGCACAGAGATCTGGCAAACGATCATTTGTCACTCATGGAGGCGACATGGCTTAAGGAAATTACACCTACACATACAAGGAGCAGCTGATTAGATTAAATCTCCCATTGTTTTGGTTATTAGCTTTCAAATTCTGCAGTATTCTAAAGACTAAGGTTTTGGGGGGTATATTTGTTTAGAAGGCAGACTTCATTTTGTAACCTGTTTTCTCTCAGAGCCCACATCTGTAGCACTGAATCAACATGCACAGCCTTCCTCTTGTCTTCTTGAGAATATATTAATAATGGATTTCATTATTAAACTTTGTCCATAGCATTTTTAATATGTAATACAAAACCAGCACATCAGTGAACATCACGGCCAATACACCTAGACTTAATGGAAAGCATTTAAAAAAAATAATAATGAAGCCTACACTACCAAGTAATCCTTGCTGAGTTCCTGGAAGCGCAGGAACACTCGCATAGAAATACAAGCATCTAGTAACAGTGCATCTGCTTGCCTACTTGGTGCTGTTGAGATCTTCTTGGGGTAACCATGTTGCACAGTCCCCTTGACTTGCCCATTCAGTAAGACCAGCTCATCCTGCATTACAGCAGGCATCCTCTCCAAAGGGAAAGCTGCTGGTTTGGTGATTAAAGGTTTTCTGTCACCACCAAAGTCAGACTATTATGTTGCAGTTAGTTTCCCTAGTAAAGGCAGAGAATTTATTGCTCCAAAAAGAAGCTACACAAGTTATGTTTTCATTGCGATACCACCAAGAACATCCTGAGTTTCAGCTGTTAAGAAAAATTAATTTGTGCTCTGGCTGTCCTTGGTGAATGATACTGAAAGGTTGTGTTTTGTTGGTGGTGTTTTTAGCATGTTGGATTGATAAAATAACCCTGTCTTCTTTTCTGTTCTCTTAATGAGAACCGCATGTGATCCCTTAGCAGAATCCTAAAAACTCAGAGGTCAACCTAATCTCATGTGCAAATTTAATGAAGTTTACATAATTAACATCAGGGGTTTCACCTATAAAGGGGCAAGCTACTAAAACTCTTTTGTTTATTTATTGGAAAGCTTTTTCCGATATGAATGAGTATTTATGTCCAAAACATGTAATTGTACATGGCTTGTGCCTATTCTGCCTGTTGCACTGGTGCAGGAAACACACCTTAAACAACATTATTAAATTCTTAATATTCCCTGAATGTTCATATTTAAGTTAGGAGTACACCTATGAACCAGAGTCCAAGAATATTTTATCTTATGCAAAGTACAGCTTGAACTTCACTCTGAAGTTTAAACATCCCTACTGATAACCAAAGCAAGTGTTCCAAATCAAGCAATCACCAACTGCCTAAATAAATGATTTGTAGCTGTGTTGATACTGGTACCAAAACCAGTGAAAATGCCAACTTGAAGCAGCATAGAAACCTGAATTAGCCTGCTAAAAGCACCTAAGATTTAAATTAATTCCTCCAATAATACATTTATGAACAATGACATAACTGTTATGACTCTGCTCTCAAAAGCAAAGACAAACCAGGCTAAATTAGGTTCATGAGTCAGAAAGTGCAGATTAATAAATTACCACTGTGCACCTGATGTGCAGGAACTGTTCATAGTGGTATGCTTTGCTTTCAGGTGAAACAGGACAACAAAAATTTCCCTTGATGTTTTTGTGTGTAAGAGCACACATGTGAATTATTGCTCCAGCCCAGCTGACAGAAAGGTAACTTTTCAATTTGAAACCTAGTAAACAGACCTCCTTAGAGCCAGGCTCAGTCATTAAAAGTATTTTCAATTTTTGAATGTGGCTATATAATGCATACAGACCATTAACTAACAAAGGTAATTAACTGCACTTCTCAGTGTGTATGTTTTAAAGACAGAAATGGAAAAGTTAGTGAAAAAGAGGAAGATGCCAAAAGTAGACATAGCTTTGGAAGGACAAGAAGGTTCGTCTTTATGCAGTAAAAGAGGAAGAGGCAAGAGAACTATCTGAAGAGAAGGACTACCCTGCCAAGGAGGATGACCTTACATTGTCCTTAGTTATTGCCTTACTGTTTGCAAAGCTTCAGAGTCATGGGCATCTTGCACCTGTATCTAGATAGGTCTGCATGTGCCACTGTTCTGTCTTTAATAGCCTGCTCACTAGAAATTACCACTGTCTCTCCTAAGAGGCTATGAGAAGAATAACAGCATATTTAGATTACACACTTTGAGACACAAAGTCCTGAAACTACAGCTAGGCCACTCCTGCTTTCCACACAGGTGGCCTAAATGCACCTCACATGAAGTTCCTTCTAGGAAGGACCTAAGACTGGTTTTCTGCCTGTTGTTACCCACACAGAGCTGCCAAAAGCAGAGTGGGGGTAAGGGGACACTACAGGCTTGATGGAGTGCCATGGCCATCAACTTGGCTAGTTAACGTACTCTGTAGCATTATAAAACGTCTGTGAGTTTTCCCTCATTCAAAGCAGTTATAGTTGTTCATGCTGCAGTCAGCCTGGAGAAAACTGAGCAGCAAGTATCTCAGTGGACATTGAATATGGTTTTGAGCCCAAACCTGGAATAATTTTTGCATGTATTTGCTGTGTGAGCTTGAATCTTGTGCCCCTATATGAGGACCCATTTGTATTTTTAACAGTCTCATCCATAAAGCAGAGAGCTCAGCAGCAGCAGTGCAGAGCACAGGATATTTGGGTTATAAAGCTAAGTGCACACACCCCAGGCAGTCTACTCCAGACCAGCTAGTGACTCTTTGGAAAATGCAAAGCCAGTTGGTTTTATACAAGGCTGTTCCATACAAGTTAGTTTCAAGAAAGCACCTTCTTAGAAATAAACTTTGCCAGTGCAGAGAAGCTCTCAGCTAAGAAATGGCACATGGCTAGAGGTTAGCAGAGTATGTTATTTGACATCTGGCAGAACCTTAAAGTCTTTTCCCCCTCCTGTGGTCTTCAGTAAGAAGGCAGGCAGAAAAAAAAAAAAAAAAAAATCAAATTAAAAGCACTGGAAGACAGCATCCTACAGCAAAGCTGTGCAATGACATGATTTCACAAATTTTCCAATACTAATACTTCACCATGCCAAAGGCTACAAATGAAACAAGACAGATATTTCCGGCACTTCTGTACAACAAATTACCAGCTCCAAAGGCTGCTCTTTTAGCTTTCTGTATTTATGAAGCAGAAGGCATCTAGAGTTAGTCTTGTAACTCCTTTGTATGCAGTTGAGCTAAAAATGACTTTTTTTTTTTAATTCATATGAAAGAGCTTTGAACTCTTTCAAAGGCTTAGCTTGATATAGTGATTATTTTTCTAAAGCTTTCACCAGACTAATTTCAATCACTTCATTCCATCACCTCAGCTCTCCAACAAAGCAGATTTTCTGTATTTTTTAAATTTCTGTTCTTCTCAAACACCCTGCATCTCCATACTTGCAAAAAATGCAATAAACTAACACAGGTGTGGGGGTGGGGAGAAGCAGTAACATTACTAAATCATATTAGACTAACAAACAAGCATATTCTAAAACAAAATAAAAAACATCAAATTAAGTATAAACCTGCAAGCACAGTGAAAAGTTTTAAACATCACCTTGAGAAGTGGATGGAAGGCAGGCCTCATTCACCAGAACATCAAAAATGGAAACATTACTTTTGAATACTCAGAAAAGTTAGTATTTTGAAGACATAAAAAAAAACCAAGGAAGGTGGAGGAAATAATTTTTTCTTCTGATATTCTAACATGTGCTAAAAAGGAGAAAAAGCAACCATGTTCCATTAACACGAGAATCCTGCCTTCACAACAGACAGAAAATACCAGTTGAAAAAGTGAATGTTTTATGGAATTCAGTTTGGGGAATGTGAGCCATTATTTTATTCTCTAAAGCAAAATCAGGTGAGGGAGTGGAGGAGGGAGAAGAGGTTAGTATATTACAGGGAAGGTGCAATAGTTTCTTGAGCTATCCTACACTAATACGTTCTGATGAAAGGAAATTACATTCTGGCTCTGAAAAGATTAAAAAAAACCCAAAACTCAAATAAACAAAAAACTCCACCCAGTTCAGCAAACAGCTGAAGAACAATAACCTTTCCTCCAGATATGACAATACGACAACTGAGTCTCATTTTTAAGAATTATATAATACAAAATTTTGTAATTCAGGCTTCTCAGGGAAGTTTGTTCCATAGTACAGAGGAAGGATGTAGTTGAAAGAACACCAGCAAGAACTTTACAGAACTAGCAAAGAAATGTGAATGAAGACTGGTATTGGGATATAATTTCCCATTTCCTGAAATTCACAAACCATTTTCCTGTTATTTTAATTTTATTTTTTTTTACCCATTTAAGATTAATAGTGAGTGCCTTTAATGCCCTCTTTTCGAACAATCACTGCATTACAGCATTGGTGACACTCTAAGTTACCTCCTTATGAAAAAGGCAGAAGAAACAGATGGAGATTCATTCATTTTTCTCTGTGGTACTCACTCTCTTTGCCTGAACAGAAAGAAGGTAAGAATGACTGTACGTGGACTGAAGGTCCAGCTAGCCACCACCCTCTCTGACAGTGACCAGCAGCAGATGCATACAAAGAAGTCTAACAACACAAATGAAGTGCTGGTTTCCTGATATGCTCTCCCAACATCCAGAAACCTGCGCAGATGGAGTTACTGACAGTGTTTCACAACTCAGTTGCCAAGCAACCTCACAAAACTCCTTTAAAATGAGAAAAGGAGAAAACAACAAAAACCTGAAAACCCACCGTTCATCACAGAACAGTTGTTCAGCTCCACGCAGCCAAAAATAGATGGTGAAGCTGAACACTGAATGTGAGAAACTAAAACTACCAGAAAACACCACCTATTTCAATATCTGCCTTTGTTTGGGTTGTTTGTTGGGGTTTTCTGTTTGTTTTGTTTTTAAATCACACCACACTGAACACATTTATCTCAAACAGAAAGTTAAGAGGTAAGCAAATTTCTTCAGCTTTATCATCTATTGTAGTCTTAAATTTAAAACATAATTGGAAGTAAATTTGGTTACCAAATGTTCAATGGATATTTCATTTGGTTTTTTTAGACTTAAAAAAAAAAGATAAAGAGAAAAGAAAGAAAAAAGAAAATACACTTTAGCTCAAAGTGTGCTTAAGGATCTGCAGCTGTGCAGGCTCCGACAGAATTATAAAGTACATTAGTAAGTTGCAAAAAGAGTTTCTGTCTTAAAAAAAAACAATGCCTTAATTTAGTGTTGCAAACCTTTATGTTCATAATATAAAATTTTAATATCTGGGGAGAAAGACATAAAAAAAACTTTTTGTATAGCATTAACTGCATAACTGAGAATGAAGGAATATGAAAAGAAAGCTACAACAAACTGACAAAATGAAAATGTGCTACTGACAGAGGGTTAATATTAGAACATACAGCTATGGCTCTTTAGAGGCAAGTGAAAGAGAAAATACATCTCTTCAGGCAAATACCTACACCATGTACCGGGATTTCTTAAAGAGAGCCTGAACACATTTCCTTTCTGGAGATTTTTTTTTTTTTTAAAGGCAGCATTAATTTGACTGATGTATTAAAAACGTCAGTTTTGAAAAAATATTTGAAAACACAGAATGTATTTCAAATCTGTAAGGAACAGAGCCTGGCCCTTATGTATTTGCTTCAGGAGAAAGAGGTTTGAATTATTTAGCACTAGTATCTTTCTACTGAATTTAGTCTCTGTGTTTGTGGGTTTTTTTTCTTTTTAACAGTATCAATAGACTTAATTTAATTAAGTAAACTACCATTCTCATTTAAGACTTAAAAATGCTTATGCTGAGTCAAGTCAAAAGGTCCACCAAATCCGCCATGATGCCTCCAACTGGGGCAGAGAGCAGATGCATAGGAAAGGGAAGCATAAGAATAGTGATACTTGCCAAAAACCTCTCTCTCAACTTTGAGGGTTGCTGAAAATTTTCTTGAGCCAACTGTGATATCTATGCACTTAGTAACCTTACAGGGCTTTTCTTCCATGACTCTCCTCAACTATTTGTTAAAAACTCAGACAGGTTTAAAGCCAACAGTATCTTGCATCATGGAATTCCATAGCTAAACTAAAATTACGTTAAAACTGTCATTATTTTGTTTCTTTTTAATCTGCCACCTTGCATTAGAAGGGGTGCTAATTACCTCTCTCCTTTCCATGTGACTCATAGTATTAGTATTTTTTTCCATGTCATCCTTCAGTTATCCCTTCTCCAGGCCAAAAAAATCTCAGCCTATTTAGTCATTCATTTCCCCATCTAGAAAACTATTCTATACTTAGCCTTAGTCTTTTTACTGCTCCTCATTTCTACTGTATCTTCTTTGGGATTTACACAATATTCAAATATACAACACAGATTAATACACAAACATAAGTGTGTTTTGTTCTGCATTCTTTTTATGATATTTGCCCCTTCCCCTCTCGGGCTGTAATAAGATTCAAACAAAAAATCTGCTCAGTCGACCTCTCTTTCCGCAGATAAAGTCCAGACTGCTTTATTCACGTGCATCATTTCACAATTATTTAGACCAAGTTTTACCTGCTATATCACCACTCTCACTCTTTCAGGAGACACATCTGTACTTCTCAAAAATCAACTGTATCTTGATCAGCTCAACTTAGTTAACAGTGGTAGAAGACTTTCTCAACCCACCAGTCACTCCACTTCTCCAAACCACTTATGATTTTGCTTTTAATGATCACAAAGCAACATAGGTTTTATCAGAGATCCACACCAGACTGCACTGGTGACCTCCCTCCACTGTGCAAACTATACTCTGGAATATTTCACCCAGTTATTTATCTATACAAGGACTTGCACTTTCTGTCTACAACTGATTCCTTTAAAGTTTTTGTTGGTAATTTTCAGAAGCAATTTATGAGGCTTAAAAAAAAAAAAATTTCTTGATTGCACGACGTACATCATCTGAAGACCCTTTTTACAGTAACCTAAAGAGTAGCTAAACACTTTTGATAGTTTCAACAATTGCTATGACATTTTTCTACTACTTTTTTGTAAAGGTCAAAGTTAGGGAAAACAGTAACATAGAAACCTCATCTATATGGCATATTTTCCTTAGCCCAGAAGCAACATTCATCCTCAAAAAGGCTGCTTCTGCAGGCATCTTCATTCATAGGTTTGTTTTGGGTTTTTTTATTAAATGACTGGACTGTAAAATTTATCTGGGAATGAGCTAAGAGAAGACTGAAAAACAGTAATGCGAACAGGTACAGTATACTTATGTTTTTTCATCCCTTGCTTTTTGGAGAAAAAAACCAAAAACATCTCAATTGAAAAACCAGCAAGCCAATAAGGCATCTAAATTTTACATGTTTCTAGAGAAATAAATCTGTCACTTTGCCAAAATAAAAAATAATTTTAAAAAAACCCATCAGTCAAGCCTTCCACATGTTAGTAACCTACATCTATAAACATATACATCTTGTGTTTTATCTTACCTTTTAGCCAACCACAGTTTGGTTCCTATACAGGTAATGATGTCACCCAGTCCCTCCTGCAAGTCCGAATGAACAAGCTGTTCTGATTCTAAGTAAGACTGCAACAAGTGAAAAACCTAAATAAAAAAAAAAGAAAAATAAAACTAGAGTCTGTAGACACTGCTTTTCCTCCTAATAACTGTAAGATGAAAACAACCACCTGCAAAATGAACAACTATTACTTAAGGAAAAATGTGTATTCATTTGACATGACAACAGATGGAATCCTTAAACTGCCTACTCTTTAAATTTCACTTTTCACAGTAATTGAACAACAAGACACAGAAAGTGCTGGATGACGTTAGCCTCCATGAAGTGCACAGAGGACAGCCAGATAAATGCCACTCCTGCTGGCCCTTGCCAACTTAAGCATCTATCAACTTTCCTGTGTTGTCATCTGTTCACCAGTACCAGCACAACTGTCTGTGGAGCATGCTGGCAGTTTGGTCCACTGGACGGAGTGGGGCTGGTTTCATTGTACAAGTTCAACCAAGGAGACAGGGAAGGGTCTTTTAAAATCCACACACTGAGCAAAAAGGTTTTTAAAGGCAGTGGAATTATCATCTATAACCACTGTGAAGTGCTGACAGAAAAGTATCTTTATTCCTGCTCCCGAGATCCTTCATTCAAGACTCCTGTCAAACATAGTGGGCAGTTGGGTTTCACAGAAAAGGGAGATGCTCTCATCTTTCCCTTCCAAGGACAGAGAAGACTGAGCTCCTGCACTGGGGCTGGGCAATGAGAGCGCTATCTCCTTCAGAGCACCACATAAAAGCCTAATAGAGACATCCTATCTACCATGAAAGAAACAATTCAAGATACCAAAACAGAAAGCATGACTTGTAGATTTCTGGTCAGACAGTCAACAAAGCAGATAATATCTGTTCTTAGAGACCTTCCTTTGCCATTTAAAACCAAGTTTTCCAAGTAGTATTGGATATATAGAAAAGTGTTAAGAAACGGAGTTAAAAAAAAAACTATAGTCTCATCTAGATCATAAGCATGAAAAGGAAATATTGAATAATATATGAAAGCTGACACCAACTGCACAGCGGAGAAGGATTCTCTGAGGCCAGCCCCTGTAGTACCCATCCTCTCTGAATGTGGGAGAGAGGGTGCACGACACACACTTCTGACACAAGTGACGATGCCCATATCACCCCACTTAGTTTTCACCATTCCCAATCACATGCAAGTGAAGAGGAAACACTTAGGTGAGTTAATTTCTAAGTGGAAAACCATGGAGATAGGCGGTGCAGTACTGAAGCCTAATGGGAAAGATCTTGCTCAGATTAAGGAGTTTTGCATGCACATGCAATTTGGAAGCTGGAACAGTAGGAATGGAGTACTGACACTCCCTCTTTCTTTAACTTGCCTTACAGCTTCTAAATTTGAAATTTTAAGTTACATTGATAGACATGACAGGGTTTCTATGCAAACTGAAAAAGTACATCCCTGGTTATTTAGTGAAACTGGTGATATGCAGAATATAGGAAGCTTGAGATGCTATCAGACCATTTCTGAAAATATATACAGGAGTATTTTACATGGTAACATTCTTAACATGTGAGAGTATTAGCACTTCATACTTGCAAAGTGACAATCTTATGACTAACGGATCAAGCTCGGGCCTTCACTTCATTTTGGGAAAAGAAAAACCTTTATTTTACATCTCAGATCTTGGTTTCCCGCATTCCAGCTGTCACTTGCTCCCGGCATTATATTTTTTTGTTTGTTTGCTTGTTTTGGAAACACAAGCACTGCCACATAGCATTAACTTGACACAATTTCATCTGGGTTAGTTTTTGTGAAATTATTCAAGTGGAAAAACAGCTGCAGCGGTTTCAAATAAGCACGGAAACAGAACAGAAGAGATGTCAAGAGACTATCTAATCCATACAAACACTGAGGCAGGGTCTAAACATTCTCCAATGAAGGAAATGCCTGACTGTCCTAATCTTGAGAACAGCCAAGAAAGCAGATTCCAAAATATTTGTATGTAACCTCTTCTAATGTTTCACCCTCAAAATTCAAGCTCTTGAGGTAAGGTGTTCCTCTCCACTCACACCCTTGCCTTTATGGTAAACAACTGATCTCTGGACACCCTTCAATCGGTCCAGATTTTTTCCTAGTGAGCTACTTATTGAACACAGAGATTCCAGTGGGGCCCCTTTGACAGAACAATGTGTTAGCAGGTGCTCTGTAGGCAAGAGACATCCTGGAAAGATAGCTGTCATTCTCATCTTTCCTTTTTTTACATCTTCCAAAGTCCTCTGTACTGAGCATCATTTTGTTCACAGCAGACTATCTTTCTAAGATGGTCTTTCCAATTTTGATCTTTTCCTACAAAGTGCTTTGCAAAAGTGCAAGCTTGCAAACATTTGGGGGCATCACCAGAGAGGTCTACCTTGAATCCTCCTCTTTAGCATGCTCTTGCCTCTGCAACTGTCTACTTATTAAAACCGTTCACGTATGTACCTACTAAAATTAACCTTCTTCATGAAAACCAATGCACAAAGTTGCTACTACCAGTAGTTTGCCTGTATTTTTTGTGGCTTGCCCTTAATCTCTGTTAAGTAATGGACACTATAGAAGAAAAGGGATGAAAAAGGAAAATAATGTATATGCAGAAGCTCTTCTTCTTGCCATTTATAACCTCTGCTAATTGCAAATCATTTCCAGGAACAAGAAGGGATTTACCTCTAAGCAACAATATAAAATCTGTTTCACAATTATGAAGGGGCTATTGTATTTTTTCCTAGAAGCTTAAGTTAAGTTAATCTCTTCAGCTTTGAAACAACTCTCAGAGTGCCTCCCTCCTAAATACAAAGGAAACCAAAATAGTTTGATAGTTCACACAAAAGGTCTTGAGAGAGACAGAACTGTGCATACTAAGTAGTTCAAATTTATGGATTTAAATTAGTCCAGGTAGGAAATTCAGTACTGAAAACACAATCAAAACTCCTCTACCATTCAGTCTCTATATGAACCATATCCTTTCAATACCATTCAGAACATAAAAACCAGAGGGCATGAGCCATATTTAAGCCGTAGAGTTAGAAGGCACAACTCACATAAGAGTTTGATTCACTCTTGAAAAATGTTGGCATTCATCAAATACAACGTTCAACTACTACAGTTTACCCTGGTCTGACTTTTGACACGTGCAAAATAATGATTTTCTTATTATTTTAGTGCAAGTCCTCTATCATTTATTCAGATCCCCTCACCAAACTTTAGAGATCTAGAAAGCTTTCCCCACAAAGGAATTACTTTTTTCAGTATAAGATTTTAGAATGCCTAAACTAAATTTGAAGTTGTAATTAATGCCTGCATGTTTTATTCAAAGTCTTATTTTATGTAAGCTAAAACCAGAGGCAACCAAACAAACAATGTGTAAAAGTGAACCTCGGTAGCTCTTCACTTCCACCATGTGTGACACATCATTGTTTGGCTTATAGTGATATTGCTGTTGCTTCCATGATCTAAGACTATAAGCCAGGCAATGTTTGCATGGGGAGGTAGCAAGTTTTATGAGACTGCTTGATATAGATAATAAAATAGACAGGCTTTCCAGTACATGGCTCTCCTCAAGTCCAAAATACGACTTGATTTAAAATCCTCTGATAAATTCCTCACTTACACATAAATGCAATGAGGTCATAGTGTTCCTTTTGTACGTGGGATTAGTCTTTTATTACACTAAGGCAATATATTAATGATTTTTTTCTTCTTTAAAGATAGCTTTACAAGAGATTTGCACTGTCTGTAGAGGAAGGTTTATGAAGACTTAGAGGATGACAGCAATTATCTTCAAATTGACATGAACTAAACACCAAAAAAGCAGCCTGAAAGCATCTTTGAGATGTTGGGAGTCTTTTTAATAGAACTGAAGACCCAACACCCAAGGTATTGTCCGTAGTTCTGTGGAAGCCTGCATTAAAAATGGCAAGCTGCTGGATGCACATAAGCCTTTTCTTTCCCCGAGCAGGCTGTTCAGGAGTCAGGCTAATACACCAGCAGGACTGTACAGCCTGTCCGTGAACCTGGGCAAGAACTGTTCGAACAGTGTAAGCCAGGGGAAGTCCAGATACTTGGATACATAATGGGCAACAGTGTCCAGTGACTGACCATTCTGAGACTCCAGTCCATGAGGTTCTACTAACTCTGAGCCAGCATGTCCTAACTTGTTGCAAGTAAAACCACTAACATGGGAGGACTTCCTAGTGCAGAAAAACACAGGGAAGGGGAAGAAAAAAAACAAAAACAAAAAGCACCAAGCCAACTCAGGCTTGACATTATATCCTAATTAGCAAAACCCAGGGACCCAGCATGACAGTGAATGGAAGCCATGTTCTGCTCTCCAGCCACTCCCAACTTCCAGTACCTTCCCTCCTTTCCTTGGCATTGTTGATGCTTCATCCTTGTTCTGCAGCTGTAGAAGGCTCAAGAAAAGGGGAAAAAGCAGAGAAGGGTGGGAAAGGGAAGAGGCAAAAAAGGAAACAGCCAGTTTGGTATCCTGCTAGTCAGTCAGCACTGCTAGTCAACGCATCCCTTCTGTCCTGGTCACATTCACCCCCCACCAAACAGCATGCTTTCAGATGCAACACTGAGAGCCTTCCGTGTCTCCCTGTCATGACATAAGAAAGTTGAGTGTTTTCTTTGTACTCAAGTAGACTTTAAGATATAACACCTCCTATTTTCCAAGTGTTCATTCTGGATGACCAAGTAAAAAAAAAAAAAAAAAAAGCACATTATTTTTTTTTTAAATAAATACTTAAATGATTACACATCAGCTAAGTCAAAAACATAAATCATGAGAAGCAGTAAGAGACATTTTTCTCCTCCACATCAACTTTAATATGATATGAAGCTGATCTTTATCTTTAGAAGCTCTCATACCAGCTCAAATTGCTGTTTTCAAGATGTGAAATATACTATTAAATAATGAAGCAATGCAATGGTGGATGAAAACTTGTATAAACGACAAAATTTAGCAAGTGCATTTAAATTTTTTGATGCCAAGAGTTTTCCTGCATATGTACAGAGACACTGCAAATATAACCCAACCTTTTAATAGCCACAAAGTTGAGGTATTGTGACACACTTTCTGCCTAACAAATTAAAATTAGTATTAGCATCACATTTATAGGTGGAAGGCTTCTGAAATTTACAATAAACTTTTAACTTCAGACATGAAATTACGATTAGGTGAACACTTGGTGTGCTTGTTCGTATTTAAAAAAACCCACAGCCTTCAACATGCTGCTGCATAAAGTGTTTTTTTTAAAACAATCAGATTTTCCAAAAACTCATTGAAGTTATATAATAGCACACTTCTCAGTGAAGTAGTAAAGTTAAACTTTTCTCCCCTTCAGCTGACCTGAAGCAATAAAAATTTCTGCATGCATATCCTCAGCTATGTTTGGATGAAATTAAGTATACAGCACAAATATTCACATTCCTAAGTGCAAGACTGAAACAATGCTCCCAGTGTTCATCTCAGTGCTTCCTGGGGGGGGAGCAAACTGACATCAACCCTAAACTGTACACTCTCAGAATAGATCATTTAACTCCTTAAAAAAAATAATAAAAAAATAAAAATCAAAGAATCCAGATGTTTCACCAGCTGAAAGAAAACACTGTGCAAATACTAATCTTGGAAAAATACACCACTCACCAAGCTATGGAAGGTGAAGCAACAATGAAAGCCGAAAAAGGGTGCTAGCAAAATGGCAACAGCAAGATCACTGCACTAAGCTGAATGTGTTTTTTCAGATTTGTTCCATCAAAAGCTTTTGCCTGAGTATTAACAGGCTAGTGAGAAAATCTTAAACATAATTTTTCTTTTCTTCTCTCATTTAAAGAGAGATAAAATTTTATTCTTCCTGTATGATAAATACAACTGCCAAATTATCTCTGTATTCTGAAAGTGAGGCCAATTTTTTCATTTTTTTACTACAACCATGTAGATAAAAACTGGCAAGCTGCTGTGACAGGTGAAGGCATTTTTACTAGGATGATAAAAAGTTCAAAGTTACAATAATTATCTCTAGAGAAAAAACAAGCCCTAAAACCCCTTTTTTTCCCTTCAAGATGAAAAGTGCCAGTGTGATAATTACAATGGTACTAAAAACCTCAACTACCTCCCCTGAGTTTTCCAAGAAGATATCTATAAAAAAACAGTTGGGAGAGTTTATAACTATCTGGTTACCTTCTGATATCATCATTGTCTGTAAAAAACATATATTTGTGGAAAATAAATGTAATATTTTATCACCAGCAAGTATGGTGTGAACACTGTCCCTGCAGTTCATGCTACTCTAGCAAACAAAAGCAGCTACACAAGTTGCAGGGTAATAATTTAAAATTAGTACGGAACCACAGTGCACAAACGTGTTGCACCAGACAGCGCTGCTGGCACCCCTGTGCCCTGTGCTCTCACGGCATGTGATTCATCCTCTGCCACACTGAGGTTTAGCAACTGTGTGGAGAGATCAGCTCTATTACAAACATGAAGGCTTTCCTTCATCTGAGGTATTTAATTACAAGAAAAATAGAGAGAAGAAAGTGGGGGGTGTGGAGAGGCAAAGTAAATATTCTGAATTTATTTCCACATTTAAATGACAATATATTGAAGAGGAATTTCAAATATTTATTAATTCTCTTGCCATCCCCAATCAAATGTGTTAGAAAAGCCATAATTCGTTACATTGTTCTCACAGTCCTGGATCATTTATATATACCAGATTATTACAGGCATCATCCTTTGCTCCTACCATCTCCTTTCATTTACGTCTTTAATTTTATGATGCTAACACCACAACTAACAGATCAGATTATTATTTCTGCCAAATATAAATTACATAATTGTCACATACTATTACTAAATATGAATGCTGCTTCCTCAAATTGGTTACTGTATGAATTAAAGTTGAAATATTTCCCTTTGCAAATATTCTTCTGAAAACTGTATAAAGTTTTTTTCTTCCTTTAAAGCTACAGCTGGTTCACAATTCAATTTTTCTTTAATTTCAGCTTTGTCTTGTCAGCACATTTAATCATCTAATTACACAATTTTGGTTTATTATTCATGAGAAAGTAGGGCTTTTAAATCCTTCTTCCAAATATATCCATCAAAATTCATAAAGCCAGGTTTATAAAAGAATCGAGTTGTTTTAATTAAAATGCAGGCAAGCATGTTTTGATTGAATTAAGAAGTTGTAAAATAAGGTATGAAAGAGTCTAAAGTTATGAATAAAAATACAATACAAGTTAACTCCATATAACTGAGCAAGAATAACACAGCTGTTTAATAATCTGAAAATCATGAGTGTGTCATAACTAATGAAAGGTACAAAATGCTGAAAAATAGCAAAGCAGCTTTCTTCTCAGTGATAGATATATACCACAAAACATCCATTATTGAAAATGTCTTCCATCTTCTTAAAACTGAAGATAAACTCCTGCTTTTGTCTGAAACAAGCCAACAAATGTGAAATTTAACAGATCAACGCCCTTGCAGTATCATTTGCAATACCATTTTTATTCAGGTTTTTCTTCCTATTTTAGTCAGGGTGAAATTGAAATCCAGCTTAAAATTTGTGTACGCAACTCAAACTCTGTATTTGGAGAAAACAGAACAATGAGAAGTTTGCTGCCAGCTCACATCACATTCATGAGTGCTATTTACTTGCAAGTCCTAGCTGAATTTACTCTTAGAAGTACACAGTTTGCCTGTTTGCACAGAAACCCGATATCAAGTCTGGCTTTATCATTATTAGGACTTTTTTACTACTAGACTTTGAGATACTTCTTAAACTACCATTCATCTTATATCTAAAGGTACACGTGCTGGACAGAGAAGCACAAAAGACCTACAGACAGACTGGCTAATGAGAAAACAGAAAAACCCAACAAGCAGAAGACACTAAGAAAAGGCAAAACTGACTGAGGAGTAAGGGTCTCTCACACATCCTCCTAACCAGCCAGCTTGACCAGAGATGGGGGAGGCTACTGTGGAGCTGCTGGCACTTCCACTCTCTGTAAAGGTACCTATTAACTTCCCAGCAGCATGTAATCAAAACCTGAAAATCTACAGAAATGAACAGATCAGACTGTATGTTGGAAGCAGTTAAAAACTGTGCTCAGCCTGTATTTCTGATCAGAACAAACAGTAGGAGGGATAGAGTGAAGTTTCCTTTTCCAAGTCTGTACCCCGACATCGTAAAAACCCACCCATCACTGTCTTAATTCAGCTACCTCAAAGGACATGAAGCTTTCCCCCTAATTTAAACAGCTTTTTTTTTTCTTTTTCTTTTTTTGGGGGGTGGTGGTGAAACAATTTGAAATTATTCTTTCCCAGACTACATCCTTGTAACACATTTATCCTGCACACGTCCACATGAAGGAGACAAAAAGGTACACACCCTTGTTTACTGAGGGATATTTACAATTAGGAAGAATATTAAAGGATACTAGAGCTACCCCATTGACACTAAGAGGCTGACATGTAAGATACACAGTCAGTACAAACATGTTTATAAAAAGTGCTCAGAACTACCCTGCTACTTAACCCCGTAGCTTTGCTGGTTTCAGCAGAGGTGATCTTCTGTCTCAGGAATGTCTGCATTAACACACAAGCTGAGAAAATAATTAGAAGTTATATCAATTTGAGGCTTTTATTTCCTAAATTTATATCATAGCATAAAGTGAAGTAAAACTTGCAACTTCAGAAAACAATTTTATTCTCTCAGCTAATGATTTTAAATTCATAGAAGAGAAAATACATATACAGGTCTCAAAAAGAAAAACATTCAGTACTTTTGAAATCTGAGGAATAATTTGCCACATTAAATGTCCAAGTGCAGGTAGCTATACCGATGGAAAAAAAAGGTGGTGCTTTTCAGGGTTATATTACAACTTCCAAAAGCTTTTTCCCCATTCATACATCAAGTCAGTCATAACCTGTCGCTGTATATGCTTCTGTGTATGAGGATCAACTTCCCCTTACATTGCTGCGTATTTACAAGCATACTGTTACTTTTAATGGCTCCATTTACATCTGACGAACTCAACATTGCCAACTGCACTCTTTTGTCTGAACTCTAAGCCAATGTTATAAAGCCTCTTGAACTTAGTTGAGACTGCTCATTCTTCCACAGCAGGGATGGCTACATCACTCTTTGAGTGTAAATAACAGCGTAGATGTCCCTCCCTTAAAGAAAATTCTCATGCAATTAGTTGCTAGTAACAACCAGGCCATTAGGAGCTACAGCTATACAGACATATTAAACACCACCCATGTTGGTGCCTAGACCCTGAACTCAAATGCCACTCTTCTGTCGTAGAGTAACACAGCTAAATGCAGGCAGAACTCACAAGAATTTTTCTCTGTCAAAATTATCCCTACAAAAAAAGAACATGCAATTGAAACATGCAATAGAAGTAACTTTATGTCTAGACAACATAGCTAATTTTTGGGCTTAACTGATAAGTCAAACTGAATTCCAAGTGTAAATATTAATAATGAGTAGTTCAGCTTTACAAAGGCAGTATATAGGACAACAGCACAAAGGAAGGTGTATGTAACACAAACCCTTTCTTTTTCATTACAGTAACATCTAGAAAGTAATTCATGTAAGAGGATCCCACTGAGTTGTACCATGACTCAAAGAAAAGACAATCTTCAGCCAAACAGCCCTCCTCTATTTGTAGTCTCACTGTACTACAGGGCAGTAGTATTCGGCACAGGAGGATACGGATACAGCCACCTTCCTACAAGGAAGGTGCCCCAAGAGAAGAGGGGACTGGCTTCCTGAAATACACATCACCCTTTTACTTCTTTCCATGAACAACAAAGAAATAAAGCTTTTACTTATGTAAAGGAATATTGCTTCTAAATTTTTGTAGTCTCCTCCTTCCCCTCTCATATTCCAAAAGTATTATTATAGAAGAAAGCATTGCAGGCAAGGAAACAGAGAGATTAAGTGATTTAATTAAAATCTACAGGAGATGCATCCCAGAGACAGATTTAACTCAGATCCTTTAAGTTTCAGTTTACAGATAGTAAGCATGTACATTAGGATTTATGTGGAGAGAAAAAATGAGTAAACTATGCTTTAAGTATACTTTTCTGAAAGCATTTTGCTCTCCAGAGAAAACAGTGGGAAGAATACCTATGTGCCAGTAAGATGTAGACTGTATGACCAAAAACATACAGAAAAAAATAGACAGTATTTCCCCAGAGTTCATCAGTTTTGGACCACTGATCTTCCTGAAGTTTTCTACTGGTATCATAATACTTCTTGAAACTATAAAGTTCACAGAAACATAGATAACTCATGATGAAACTTAAACTACAGCAAATACATGAATCATGCTACTGCTGAAACTCAGCAGATTTCTGCCTTACGCGTATGGACAAGCTATTTATAAATTTTTACTTCCCATCAGGCTCAGCATGATGTCAGCTTACAATAACAAGTTAATGTTAATGTTTTCCAGTAATTTTCACAGTGCCATTTAACTGCAAGTGCCCTTGCCAAGGTAAACTTAAGGGCAAGGAAAGGGCTAACTGCATAATCAGAGAACAACGTTAATGAATTTTGCATCTCTGCTTCGAACGCTTGGAATTCTACCTGCAATATATTTCCCTCCTGTTCCTGAATAATCTCGCTAGACAGCTGATTGCATCTATCCAAAACAGCTCAAATATTCCTTCTGATTTTAATTAGCCACAAAGCTTCATCGCCTTGTGGGGTTTTTTTTTTCTCCCCCAGACAAACAAGCATCCTACGCTGTAACAGAAAGTGCCAAGCTCAAAGCTATCAAACATTTCCTGAACTCTAGTAAGCTCATGCACTTTGTTTTACAATCAGCAGTAGCATGGCAGATGAACAGTCTCTGTGAATTCATCAGTAACAGACAAGTTCCAAAAAAAAAAAAAAGATATTATATTTGCTCAGGTTCTTCTCTTCAGAGGCATTAGAAGCTGTTCAGGAAGAGCTATTCTTCATTATTATTTTTCCCCCCCTCCATCTTCCACTTGCATGCATTGGTAAGATGTTTTTGACAAAAGGGAAAGTCAAAAGCAAGTTTTTATGCAGAATTTTTTTTTTAAAAGCAAGTTCTTCCAATGCATTTCCTTACTCAAGACCACCCTCTCCAACATTTGCACATGCTTGCCTTTGATTTTATTACCCCAAAGGAGTACAGCTGTCTCACTGTCTCTAAAAACAGCTCTAAGAACAGTTTTTTAAAGCTGCTGTAGCTTAACCCTCCACTCACTTTGGATATGGAACTGCATAGAGGTTGCCTTCTGAACACAACAGTGCCAATGGTAGATGTTACCATGCCTACCATTTGTTCAGTGCTGCATTTGAAGTTTGACAACTTCAAACCTCGGAGCCAGGCTTCTAATGAAAGTAAACTCTCCACTCACAGTCACATGAGTAAGGTTAGCAGAGCCCTGCTATTTAAATTGAGCAAATCTTAACTCCTTTTTACAGAAAAGGCTCAGGGAGGACCACCTGCTGATGTGTGGCAGCTGGAACACCCAGCAGAAGGCTAGTGATCATCAGCTGGATGTGGACTGCTGCGCACAAGCTGTTTGCAGAGTACAAGCCTACAGAAATCCTCTGGCATTAAAGCCTCAAAACTGGCAATAAGAGGAACAAGCAGGCACTGCATCCATTTCACTGCTGCCAGATTTGCTCAAGGCAGCTGAAAACCATTCTGCATCAGCAATGCAAGGAACTATTAGGATACTTCATATGCTTTTTCTTGCAAATAAACACCAAACACAAGGTTGTCAAGAGTATCTCAATGGGTTATTCAGTGTCTTTCTTCTTCACAATCAGTACCAATTTGGCATTGCCTGTGTTTGTCTGCACCCATCACTCCACAGCCTGTGGAGTTTGCTGCAATTGCAAGAGCAATTTTTTGCTGCAATTGCAAGAGCACCCACTAAAATCAATAATTTATTTAGTTAACAGAACAAACACTTTTTGTTTACTACCTTCAGATAAACTAAACCTGATTTCAGGGAGAGCTTGCAGTTTTAAGTCACTTCACAGTCTGAATTTGGCAGAATAGAAATAAGTGGAAGCCACCAGTACCCTCTCTCCTATGTTCCCATTACTTTGTTCATAATCTCTGATAAACCATAAATAAAGCTGCAAAAAGGTGCCACACAGAATGGCTCCTCATCACATAGATCTTGAATGTATCTCCATTACCAGAGGGTTGCAAGTTTTAGAGCCCTAGAGGTGTCTGTGCCATACCCTGTCCTAAGTCCTGACCACAAAGTATCCATGATCTTGGTCACCAACAGATTTTCCTGGGGATCGATGGTTTATGTTGAAGGATCATCACATAACACAGCTTTTTTTTTTTTTTTTAAAGCAGTAAAATTTACTGTAGAAATAAAGCTACAGTAAAGCACATAAAAAGTACATATAAATATGAAGTACGTTTACTTCACGTGAACTTAAAACCCTAAAAATATTTCAATTTGATAAAAAGGACAACAAAATGAATTAGCAAAATGATGTTATCAGAAGTTACTCAATCCATGGAGGTAGCTTAGGAGTTTACTTAAATTCCACCAGTTAACTGCATTTGGAAAAACAGGAACTTTATTTGCCACCAAGTTCCCTTTGCCCCCTCTCCAAACGCTGTGCCCAAGCCTCTCCAAACACAAGCCTCTTCTGTGCACTTAACCAGTCTTATTGGTGTTACATTCAAAATTATCAACCAGCTGCAGAAAGGGAGTCCATCTGTTTATTTATTTACTTGATGTTAAGGAGTATGAATGCTCCTCTAGTAAGGTACAGATAACAACAGGGTAAAAGCTTTTTGTTAAACAGGTTAAAAGTTAAAAATAAAATACTTATTGATGACATTATGGTTTTCACTACAAAAATCTGTGAAGAGATCCCCTGCAGATAGCATTGTGAACAACACAGTAACAATACCGAATATGAATGGTTTGTATTACAAACCATGAAAGAAAAAAAAGTCCTGAAATTTATCACTTAGTGTTCTCTGTTTTAGTCATTGCACAAATTGGACAAATATCATATGTGCCACACAACTCATTTTTCCCATTTTTTTTCCTAAGGAAAATCAAGCTAACTGAAGAAAAAGACCCAAACCAAGCTTCTCTGGGAATTCAGTTACAAGGATGTGACAATATCATGGCATCGGACACCAGAATTGAATGGCACTGGCCATCATACAGGGACACCTCCAAAATGTTTTACGTTTGTATAACTGCAACACTGCAATTGTTTTGAGGATTCCCATGGCTAATTATAGTACTGTAATTCTATTCAACAAAGTTGTTTCTGTAAAATCCCAGGGATCACCCACGTAGATAAAGCCATTATAAGTCCCATTCATGTACTGACTGAATGAAAAAATATGTAAGACTGACTCCCAACTTCTAAGTCTTTCTTCCTATTGTCCTATGTAAACTTTATAAATATCACTGAAACAAAACTGAATTAAAATACAATACTCAGATGGAACATAAATTCCTCTGAAAGGAAAAGGCTGATGGAAAAAATATTAGGAAAACTGAACTAGTCAAACAGTTGATGGAAAAAAAGTGTTGAAGACTGCAGTGGTCATAAACACTTCTATTTCTGAGGAAATCTGACTGTTAATACCAAAGCCTACCACACTCAGAGAGAGTAAAAAACCCAAGAAGTTACTGCAGCAGTAATTTGAGAGCTGGACACGATAAATTTAACAACATCCACAACTTGACTTAGGAAACATTTAGGATGATATCACTTATTTGGACCAAATTAGAGTTCACATGAAATTAACTTCTTGTTCAACTGTTCACAAAGTGCCATATTACACAATACTGAAAATAGCATTAAATGTCTTTAGAACTATTAATTCTTATGTCAGATTACATTCAAATGACAATGCTCTATATTCAATGTATCTGTCTTAAAGGTCTTTAACTTAGAAATAACTTTTTCCTATCTTAGAGTGCAATATGGCTTTTCAGAAAAATGAAAAATTAAGAACATGAAACAAGTCTCTAAGGGTTACATTAGTTGGTAGTTCTATTTCTTTCTTTAGTACCATGTTTCTACCACTGTTACCAAAAGTTCATATTTTTTTAGGGAAAACAATATTATGCTTTTGTTGCTAAAGGCAGTAGGAGGTTACAGAGATAGCTTTTTTCCCCCTCCCCAGTGATTGCTGAGTGCCGAGACACCATATTTTATATATTTTAAAACTAGTTAAACATAAAATGCTCATTTTGGCTTTTATAACCTCTTTCTTTCACTTCAGACAACAGAAGATGCCTGATGTTGTAATATAATTTTAAATGTCTCATGTAGTACAATAATCCAACAGAAATAACTACAGTCATAAAAGGATTACCTCATCAGTTCCTAATGATCTACGAAATCTACTTAGTTTGATTAATTTTGAAATAATTTCTTACAATATGATAATTCGGAAGTATAATTGATTGACTCAAAACAGCAAATAAAAAAAAAAGTATTTCTATTGCTGGAAGCACTCGATAAACTTCATTCTTTTTAAGTTTACTTTTAAACAACACTAACTGGTATCACCACAGAGGCCTGAAATCCTGCCTGCTCAGTGCATCTCCTACGAGAGAGCAGTACCCAAAGGTAATTACACAAGGTCCTGTCCTTCTGAAATGCTTCAGGACTATCTATGGGCTGCGGGTTTGTGCTGCAACACAGGATACACAGATACACCGTATGCTTTTAATTAGATGCTAGATCAGGAAATAACAACTATTAACAACATCTACTTGGCAACAAGATGTGTATGTGAAGTCTTTTAGAGTGTTACTACGTCCATCTCTACATCTTCCTTAGGCTTTTTTGGAAGTGGGCAGTACTCAGTAGATGGGATAATAGCAGCATAACCAAGGCACACATGTATTTCCATGATAGCATTCATTACTTGATTATTATTAACACAATACCCTAAAAAATATGAACTATGTACGGTGTTTCACTTAAGATACTGACAATACATTTTCTTATTTGTCTTGAGTCAATCAAGGTTCAAAAGTGACTCCACTCCAAAGACCAAAGGCTCTAGCTGGTATTTCTTATGGCACAAAATGATTCAATAGGTAAAAAAATTAGAATGAAAAGAAACAAATCAAACACACACTCAAGAATAGCTCCATTTTAATGTCCTTTGTAAAAAAGTGATTATTGATCTCTCTACAGTTTCCTGTTCTAATTGCCAGTGGTGTCTGTTTCACCAATGACACAAGACAGTCAGAAAAACAGAGAAGAATAAATGAAAGATTTCTTGCAACTTACAAATGTGAGATAAGTACATAACAGGCATTCTGTTTGCTCTAAAAGTGTTTTGTGGGGAACAAGAAAAGTTTTAAGTTGGTTTTTCCTAGTTTTTTTTTCCTTGAAGAGTAGAACTTAATATTATAAAGCTCAACAAATGCATACGTTTGGACTATGGAAAGAAGAAAAGGTGCTAAGAAACTCCAGCTATACTGAAGTCCAACTTGATATGAACTATAAATGATCAATATCTTCCATCTAGGTCATAAATATATAAGTGCTGAATTCCTAAGTGATTTTCCATAGTAAAAGAGAGTTTTAAATTTTATTGTTGGCGCAGTTGCACTGAAAAAGGACAAATCTGATTTCCAAGGTTTAAAGTTTTCCCACTACCTGCTTCTGCCACAAAGACCTTTCTGCATCTATGGAAATATCTGTGTATATTTGAGAGAAAAAAAAAATCAATAACCATTGCTTCTTTTCCACAATAAAAACAGGCCAGAGTGAACTACGACAATCCAGAGAGGTCTCCTGCCAAAACCAGACTAAGACACTCATTGTAGATGTGAAGACATACTGAATCTGAAGTGTACACTTTTGAATAAAAGTCAACATACAGATACATTTGACATGCACTTCTGACAGCATGGTAATAACCCCCCTGCAATAAGCAACAATATACCAGGACAGCAACTATTCTTATAGAGAGGATGTGGTCCAGAACAGAGATATGGAGGAGTCAGCACCTGAAACAAGAGCTGGCAGGAGGGAGTTGATAGTGAGGGTGCCAGGGGAAACAGGGAGAGATAACAGAGGTGCAAGCCTCAGAAAGTATGAGGGAGGACAGAATAGAAGCACCTGCTTCTTATCATGCCTTCAAAAGCCTCATTCGGTCTTTGCTTGCGTGAAGCTGTGGGAGGTTTCAGTGTTCTCAAACACCAAGGAGACTCTGATGATCCAGAGACAACTGGCACATTTTATGAAGGAAGGAGCAGAGAAAAGTAGAGACCTTGACAGGTGATAAATTTAGAAGCATCTGTATCACCCTCTCGGCATCCCCCTTGCCCTCTTCTGCAGTTGGACCACACCTAGGCAATTTTCCAGGACCTGATGAAGGCTCTGCAGGATATTTCAAATCTAAGAGCTGCCTGCAGCTCCAATGGAAGCTGCATTTTTGATGACCCAACTCAGAATCCACATTATTAGTTGAGGGTTCTAGCAGCAATGCCCCAGAACTGGGAGCATATTGTGCTAGACAGTGGAAAACAAATTTTCTTTCAGTAGAGCATTGCTCCCCACATAGTCCCTGACCTAAAAGCAAAACATATACATAGACCCTTACAGTAAGACACCACCCTTTTCCCTCCAAAAAAACCCCAAACCCTCCACCACTAGATACAAGTATGAGAAAGCTGCTTCTTGTTGGTCTTGCTCAAACATAAAACTTTCTGTCCCATGTAGTTTATGTCAAATTTGTGTACAATCCTACCTCAGTCTGGATATTCATTTCCCATTCTCTTCTGGCATGTGAATGAACAGCATAAGAGGAAAAAAAATTAGAGAAACACATTTCCAGAGTATGCCATCAGTTCAGATTCAGAGTTATTTAAAGCCTGATTAAAAAAAATCTTCTCTAAGTCAAACAGCCATGTGAAAACTGTTCCTAGAAAATTTTAGCACCATAACAATAACTGCTTCAGATCTGCATATATTCTAAAATAATTAAATTAATAAAACCAAGAAAAAAGTGTCAAAAAAAACCAGTACTGCAAGAAATGTATGTGACACAAACAGAAAAAAAAAAAGTAAAGCGGTCACATGCTTTAAACTTGGTTCAAGAAGGAAAAAATACACTATGTTCATTTAAAAAAAAAATCTAATTTGACTCATGAACACCCTGAAATTGATTTTCACACCTTGGAAAAGAGCCTTATTCTGTTTTCTCTTTACTTTGTTTCATTTTCTTAGATTTCCAGGTTTTTCCTCCTCTCCTCCTTTGAATTTTTTGTTCCACTATTTGAGATTCCTGCATCCTGGTCTTCAGTACAGGTAAGTCTTTATTAAGTAGTTATCCACTTAAAACCACTCTTTCTTAATTCATTTCTCTCATCCAGCATTCTTCTAAATGTCAATTTTTCCAGCTTTCTCTTCCTTTCATGGAGGATATTCTTCTGCTTTGTAAACAGGCTGAGAAAGCTTCCGAAGACCAAGGGTGGCACCTTCCCACATTTCTCACTATAGCCTGAACTTCTGAAAACACAAAGCATAGTAAAAAGTCCTCACTGTTCATAAATATTTTTAATATATCCTCAGGCAGTCAGAACTTATCATGGATGGGTATTTTTAAAAGTATATCCAGGAAGTATACCCAGGATTATAATTTTTTTGGCTCTGAAAGTTTTAAAGACATGGTTTCTAGATCAAAAGGAAGAGAAAAAAAACCCTATACGGGTGAGATTGAAAACATGTTTTTGGAGATGAAAAAATGAACTCCATAGAGTACTACATTAATCCACTGCACCACCTAGGAGAATATGGTATCTTCGGTGGACTTTGCAAGTTTCAACTTTTCCCTACCCAACTGTAAAAACATCCTCTGCTCACGACAGAGTGATAGGATTGCCTTCCTGAATAATCATGAGGGATACTTAAAGATTTGTAATACAAAACAGGTGCAAGAAATACGCATAGAATCGAACATATAAATATTTAGACTTCACAAGAGTTCAGTTGCTGTTCTGGGAGGTCTAAATCAAGTTAAGCAGCCAGCGCCTAAAATAGTTCAACTCTCTTCAGAAAGATCTAAGGAGTAAAGAGTAGAACACTGTGCCAACAGTATTTGTTTGTAACATCTCCATCATCTAAAAAGAAAATAATCTATCCATTGTGAAAACTGTACCTACAGGAGAATTTATCTTTCCTTAGTTTAATCCTAATGCCTAAAAAAAGTTGTTCCATGTAACCACATTCATATGTAGTGTTTTCAGTCACTGCACATTTATCCAAGACATAGCTAGAGAAGCTACCTGAACACTAGTGATGCCTTATGGCTGTAACCCAGGCAGGGTACCTCAAATGGCGGCACACACAGCCATCCCACCATCTCTGTTAGAAACATGGGTTGCAGCAGTTTTTACTCATTGAGGAGTGGTACCAGGTGCACTGGATCAGGGAGACCAAAATATCTGCATAGCAACTGCTTGCCGTATGCGTAGCAATAAGTGTCAAAATCTAGGGCATGGGAGGGAGGGAGGCAGGGCATCCATCAAGTCAGCCATCCCACTTTACAGAGGAGGCAACTGTCATACTGTCCCCAGCGCAACCCAGAGCAGTCCTTACTATAGTTACTACAAAACAGGTAAAAACATCTGAGGCCTTGTTTCCACTAACTGATGAAAATTGCTTATTCTATACTAAAACCACACTTTTTTTTTTTAAACTTCAAAGATGTGAACACAAGGTTTACAATAGCATCTCCACACATCCTTAGCTGCCCTTGGAAGAAACTCAGTAATGATACAGAAACTGAATGAAAAGTAAAAGTTGTAAAGAGCTGTCCTTTATTTATGCCCTTTTGAAAATGAGTGACATTTTAGAAATTAAGAGATGCAATATTTGGGAGCATTACTAATTAGAGTTAAAGCAACTTCAAAGTAAATGTCCAACTAGCACATCTACCCAGTCAATTAGAAGTATCACATGAGTTTTTTTAAAAAAGCAGCTGGAAGAAAACATCTGGCAAAATCTCATCATTTTCTTTCAAGAGACTGCTTGCTCCCATTCTTGGAATTTAGTTGCATTCATAAATATAAATCTTTTTCTCAAATGCTTACTGCCTCCTTATATCAGTGTACCCCTATGTAACAGTTAAGAATTTACAACATGAAGAAATGAGACAACTGTTCTGTTATTGCCAGCTACATATAAGTGAATATGTTTTCAACTTGACATCAATATTTCTTTTCTCTTTGTACTAATCTTAAAAGTAAGGCTTATCTTGAACAGTAAAAACTGAGCTTAGAAAAGAAACAGCTGGAAGGAAGTTTCACTGGAAAACATTTAATTATAGCAGGTTTGTTTCTTTGATCTGTAGATAATGTAACATTTGTTTACTATATTGAGTTTTTATAAGCCAGCGTTGAATTGCTACACTTCAAATTTTACTGCCAAGCCAAATAAAATGTAATTCACCATAGTCAATGTTTCTGTGCTACTGAATAAAGCCAAATAAACAATATGCTACTTCCTCATTCATTCCCTCAGACCCTAGAGATCCTTTGTCTTCAAAACAAAACATGAAAAAAATATGGCCACCAACACCCCTGCCGGTAATTCACGTTAAGGATTTTTAGGTCAAGCTAACAAGTAGTATATATCTCTCTCTCTCATTCAGCCACAAGGAGCAACATTCAAGAATGACCTTCAAAATACATTTGCCTAATTTGTCTCCTGTTGTCATATTCTCACACCCTAGCCACTGGAGCCTGTGGGTTTTTATTAGCTATTCAGTCCTGTAATAAAGAAGGTCCTGTGATTGCTTGCTAGCTCTTCTTCATGCATGATTCTTCTCTGCTTTATTTTCAAATGCTCATATTTATTGAAACTGTTAGTTATTCCTCTGAGTAAGCGTGCAAGTATTTAACTCATAAACCACGAGTGATCGTAATCACAAATACCTGAAGCTTTACCTTCCTCTGTAGCAACTTAAGCTAAAATCCTCCTCCTCTCAAAGGAAGGAAAAAGGCATCCACATTCATTAGGCAGGTTCTTCTTTCATCAGCGACAACCTATCTTAACACAACTCTTCTGGATAATTAAACTACCTAACACATTGATGTTTTCATCATAAACTGCTGCTTTTCATCAGTATAACTATGTACTTCATTTTTATCTTCAACAAAGTAATGTCCATACATCTCTGGCTCACAAGTACTCTAAACTAAGAGAGCACATGCAGATGTTTCTCCAGCTGCTTGGTCTGTCCTACTCTTTTTCCCAGGCTTGTGCTATCGGTTCTTGCTGGAAGCAGCGCACTGACTCACACAAATCTTGGCATGGCCTATATGGATAGTCTCAGGTAACATTCTTGTCCTTCTTTTCTTGCTGCTTTAATGAAGTCTCCAGCCATCCTTTAAATCAATTCTTCTGTCTTTAAATCACTTGTTCCATCTCATCCTTAATATTTAAAACATCAGCATATCCAAAGAATTGATACAGTAATTTGAAGTCTTACAATTGCAGAAATCTTGCCATATTCAATAAAATCCACAAAGAAAAAACAGAAACAGTAAATCACTTTCATAAAAGCCCTGTACAGATGGCAGAAAATGGCAGGTTTTTTAATCACGTTGTTAGTTTTTTAATACAAAGTCTCTAGATCTTCAGTGCTTTCAGAAATATGTGTCTAATTCTCTAAGATGCTGCTATTCCCTGAAAAACAGTAACTGCTAATTTCTTGTCCCACTGAAGTAACTTGGAAATTTAATCTTTAAAATTAGTGTTAATTAATGTAAAGAGTTATGAAGCCCTCCATCTCCTACTAATTCTAAGTTTTGTCACATGCAACTGACTAAGTTGATGTGACTCAGTCTGTTCTTCAGATTTCAGAGAGATGAAACAGTGCTATTGGTTTCAAAAGCAAAACAAAAAAAAGGTTCATATCTCAAACCAACATTCCTTGCAGAAGATTTCACGTTCATATGCCAAACAGAACTGTTTGAATTAGTGAACATAAAAAAAACCCAAAACCAACCAACCAAAAAACCAAAACCACTTCTTTGAACCAGCCTACTGCTATACAAATTTAGCTAATTAAAACTACAGAATTTTGTGGAAAAATTCACATGGTGGAAAAAAATTTGCGTATTAAGAGTAACAATTTGTGAAGAGTAACTGAATGCTGATTGATAACACTGGAAACAACATTAAA
The DNA here is from genome assembly GCF_000700745.2 of Antrostomus carolinensis. NCBI lineage: Eukaryota > Metazoa > Chordata > Aves > Caprimulgiformes > Caprimulgidae > Antrostomus > Antrostomus carolinensis. The sequence goes on along the minus strand of NW_010329369.1, from coordinate 80,328 downwards.
TAAATGTATTTCAATTTTTATCTTCATGACATTTTAACCTTGCATCAAAGTGTAACAAATTCTCTCTGTTTCATCTGTCTCTTGCCAGTTATATTTTTTATTTCCTTAAGAACAGGTCATGTGCACCCCCCAGACAGAACAAGATACTGTTTTCCTTTTGCAATGCAAAACACTGGCATATGCTCAGGGAACAAATTTCAGGATAAATCAGTAGGAGTGACAAAGTAATAGCAGTAAGTGGGAAGACTGCAGTGAGGAGAAGAAAAGCTACCAGCCAGACCTCAGATGAGAAGATGCGGGGATAGAGAGAAATCTCCCTGGGATCACAGCAGACCAGGCAGAATTCTACTACTTGGAGTTACAGCAGTGACCAAAATCAGTCGTGACAGGAAGGATCCACCTGCAAGGACATCATAGGCCAGCAGAGGATTTTATTTTACTCTATGCAGTTCTTTGATTGCTTGTACAAAGTACCATCAAAATGTAAATAATCTTCATGAACAAAGCAACTTCTGGCCAGAAACTGTTCCTCAATGAGATGCGCAGCTGCACAACCAACTGGGAACCTCTACAAAAAGCTGTATCTTGGCCAGCATAATCCATCTCCTGATGGAGGCAGCAAATGGAGGGAGAATACACATTTAAACAAAGTCATGTAGTTCCCTCTCTTCGTATACAAGCAGCAAACAATGGGGGAGAAGTCACTGAATTTTCCTTTCTCCTAATCTGTGCCCAAAAGATGCCAAAGGGATAGCAAAATGCCCTCCAAAAAGAAGAGACTGCATAGTGAATGGGACAGACAGAGGAACAAATTTTTTTGCACTGTTCTGTATACCAGTCTCAAGCCTAGACACCGTCAGCATTTAGTTATGTCCACACAAGACCTTTAGGAAGTAGGTTAGCGCTTTCAACATGTCAGAATTGTCCAAAACAAGGCATAGAAAAGTTAAATGAAAACACAATGCCTCTTTTAATAACCTTCATTTATCTGATCCCATATGATCTAAAAATGCATACTTGTAAGCTTGCCAAAGTGAACATGAGGAAGATCAAGCTGATAACATACAAGATAATGACCCAGCTGATGTGCATATTCTTTCATTCGAAAAAGAAAGAAACTTTAATAGCAATTACATCTGCTCCATGATTAATTACAGCTGTCCAACAAATTGTTCTTGATATGAACAGTATGTAAGGGTATGTACACTCCATTAGCGTACAGATTTTTCCACTGCACAAATATGACAGATGTTTCTGGAAACTAATGAGTGCAGAACTGTGACTGAAAGCTCCAGTCACACTGCTGCTATTCTCTGCTGTACTAATAACAACTAGATTCTAGGTCTATGCATATCTCATAGCTTTGAAATCCAGCATCAATCATGTTAACTGATTCCCATAAGATAAAAACAAAAGCTGAAGTTTAACATCTGCTTTCTTTGGCAAACTAATCTGAAAGTTCATGTATTTGGGAGGTTTTTTTAATCATTATAAATAATCTACAACCGGATGAATTAAAGGTGCTGCCTTGTTTTCTGGGCAGATCATGGTTAGGATCCCTGTAACTTCTATTTACTTTAAAGCACCCAAAGCAGGAGATTAAAGAATTAGAGGAACCAGAAGTCTGTGTGGAGATGCGGGGCTGTAATCTTGTTGGGATCATGGAGACAAGGTAGGATAGCTGACATGTTTGGAGTGCTGCAGCGGTGGGATACAGGCTCTTTAGGAATGGGGAAGATGAGAAGATGGAGTTGCCCTTTATGTGAGAGAACAGCTGGAATGCATGGAGCTCTGCTTGGAGATGGATGATGAGCCAGCTGGGAGCTTATGGGTAAGGACTAAAGAGCAGACCAGTACAGGTGACACTGTAGTGGGTGTCTGCTATAGGCCACCAGACCAGGAAGAACAAGCAGATCAGGACTTCTACAGATAGGTCCAGTAGAATTCTAGCCTTCTAGAAGTCTAGAAGTAGCCTTCCATTTGCAGGCCCTGGTCGTCATGAGGGACTTCAACCACCCTGGGATCTGCCGGAAGACCAACACAGCACAGCATAAGCAATCCAGGGGATTCCTGGAGAGCAGTGATGACAGCTTTCCAACAAAAGCAAGAGAGGAGACAATAACGAGAAGTGCTTTGCTGCATCTCATACGCACAAACAAGGAATGACTTAATGTGGATATGAAGGTCAAAGGCAGCCTTGGCCGCAGTGACCATGAGCTGGTGGAGCTCAGGCTCCTGAGAGGAGAAAGCAGGGCAAAAACCAAGATCACAACCCTGGACTTCACGAGAGCAGATTTTGGCCAGTTCCTGGATCTGTTTGGTAGAGTCTCGTGGGATAAGGTCCTGCAGGGAGCGGGGTCCAAGAAAGCTGGTTGATATTCAAGGACTACTTCCTCCAAGCTCAGCAGTAGTCCACTCCAACAAGCTAGAACTCAGGCAAACATGCCAGGAGGCCTGCATGGATAAAAATGTAGCTCATGGCAAAATTCAAACTGAGGAGGAGTATACAGAAGGTGGAAGCAGGGACAGATAACCTGGGAGGAAAACAGACACTGTCCAAGCATGCAGAGACACAGTCAGGGAAGCCAGAGCCCACCTGGAGATGAAGCTGGCTGAAGTAAGGCTGAGGTACTGAATGTCATCTTCATCTGAGTCTTTACTAGTAAGACTCATGGTTAGAAATAACACAGGCCCAAGCTTTACCTAGGAGCTTACCTTCACGGACTCTGTTCAGTATAAAGTGTAAGTCTACAGAACATGTTATCTAAATTGTATATAAAAACTGTTCAAAGTTTCAGTCAGTTATTTCCAATCCAAGTAAAATTTATGTTCATAATATTTAACTCTCTATTTGCAATAAAAATCTTTAAAAAACTGATTTAAGTAGTTTACATAAAAAATTTTGATGGTTTACAGAAGACCATGTGCAACAGTAAAAGCTATCAATGTTATATCTGCAAATCTATGCAAACAAGAATTAACCAGGTACAGACTGATGGAAATAAAAGGTCTGCATAGTTTCATGAAGATGCCCCAATCACTGGCAGGATCAAAGAATCATTAAAAAATAAAGGGGAGACTGGCAGGAATCTCAAGTGATCACCTGTCCATCTCCCAGGCACATACAAAATCTCACATACATGATGGCAGATCCATATAACCTATTTGTAAGTGCTGAACATGAACACATCCCTAATGTCAGAAAGTAGTTTCCAAAATTTAAGCTCATATTTGACTGTGTTAATGAACTAATGGAGAAAAGTATACCTTTCAGCCATCAGCTATCAACAGCTTCCATTTTCCAAGACTAAGTATTTCTCTCAAAATCTCTTGAAGGCTACTGCCAATTTTTGCCCTGGCCTTTCCAGTTTTCTCTCTGCACGCTCTTACTTCCGTATGTTTCGTCTTGCTTTGCATTCAGTAAAGAACCCCTTTGTCCTTTCTATCCATTCTGTGTTGATTCCTGTTTCTGGAGTTATAGCTTCTTTGAAGAACTACCAGGTCTCCATAATTCCTTTTTCTACTTAGGGCTCTTTTCCACATGATCTCTCTCCATGAATTCTAAGTTTAAGTAAACCTTGAGCTTTATGAATGTTTGGAGGTCCTTTATTAACTCTTGACTCTACTCAATGTTTTACTCAAGACATTGAGGCTTATTGCAACTGCACAGAATTAGACAAATTGAAGACTAGAAGCTTTCAGAAACATCAAGACTCGAAACTCACTCTTTTACATAGGTGTCTTCTTTACTGTATTTTTAAGAGACACAGTTAGGACTGTTGCCTGTGAGACCAGACATTTCTACAAAAACACAGACATGAAGAGAGGAAGCAGACCATGCCCCTACCTGTATGGCTTACAAATACCGCCACAAGTCAAACCAGTACGTCGAAATTACTAATCACAAGTACAGGTTATTGAGTAAAATATTTCTGAATTAATTACAACTTAACTGTGAATTTCTCAATTATTCTGAGCAGATGGAATATATACTGCAGGAAATCCAACCCTAATGAGGCAGAAGGTCAAAAAAACATTTTATTCTCTGATAAGGATACCTCATAACCTTCCCAAATACCAGTAAGTTCCTTGGCAACTGCTAGAAGTCAGAAAGTTTCACAAACATAAAGGCTTCTGCAGTTATAGATTTTTATATACTTCCAGAAGTCTCTACATAAAGCTCTGGACGACCTCTTTCTTTCAGCGATCAGCTAAAAAAACCCTAGATCTTAAAACAAAAGAAGCCAGAAATATTCCATCATTCAAGAACACCAGTAGATTTCTGTATTTTCTTGTGGATTACAGACTTGACTCCCTCCCCCTCCCCCTCTCCATCTCCCCCATGCTAGTTTTGTTTATGAAGCAAAGTAGAAAGTGCACTCATAAAGGAAACATTGAGGATATAACAATTTTTCTTTGTCTTATTCAAGTCAATGCATTTATTTATGATGTAGATCTACTCCTTGAAGAATATCATCACTCCTGTTAAGAGTTACAGAACAGCAGGATTCCTCCTAGATAATTCTTGAAAATAATTCTTCTGTAACATATGTAAACCATAGGGTTATTTCATCCTCATGCACATTCATACTCCTATGTAAACTGAACCACAGTTATCACACTGGGGAGGAAAAGCCATGTTTTCACATAATGCAAAGGTCTGAAGCTAAACACAACACATTTGCATCCACTGTCAAAAAATACTCCTTGTCAATCTCAGCAGTTTGAAAACCAGGCCATGTTTGGACAAGCACTCCATGCTGAACTCTTTTGAATGATCTTCCTGTAAATTAACATTTGGCTTGCAACAGATGAAGCAATTACATAACTCTAAAACATAACTGAAATATATTTTCAAGATTCATTAAATTTGGCACTGCCATATAAGCCTTAACTCTGAATAATTTCAACTTTCCTGCTCAAGACTTGACAGCATATGAACACTGAAACAAAAAAAAAAAAAATAAAATCAGGCAACGAACTTAGTCAGCTTCTGACTAATGTGACTGAACAAATGAAATTAAATTACTGAATTCCATTTTCATAAGATATTGACGTTGTATGGCTGGAAAAAACTAAATTTTATTGAGTTTTGTACAGACTAACACTTTTTAGTAGGGCTTTTTGTTTTAGTTTTTGTATCAAAGAGGAAGATAAATTCTCTACTGTGTCATGGAAATGCAGTGCAAACAGTTTCAAACACTGCCAGATCACTGTCTCTTCAAGTAAGCCTTCAGAGGAACAGTGCTTTAACAAACAGTCCCCTAACCATTTTCTACAGTTCAACAAGCCTTAGCAGCAGCTTTGCAAGTCCCATCTACACTGATAAAAAGGAAACTGAAAGCATGCATCCAATAACCCCTGAAAATCACAGTACTTTGCTCTTTGTACAATTTACAGGAGGTGCATGCTAACTATGTGTAGGACTATCTGGCATTAGGGTTTTATAGGTACAACACCAAACATCACCGCTTCCCTTTTTACATCTTTATCACCCTACAGTACCACTTCTCAATGTCTTGTTATTTTTAACTAGCTACAGATAGTTCAGCATTTCAGTCATACACTAAATTTGATAAAGTATTACATGAAGACTTTGCACAACCTTGATTTGCAAGGCATAAAAGCAAAGACCAAGACAAATGCAAGAGACTCAACATCACTGAACTGTTACGGTACCACTGACATTTTTTTGAGGAATGTCATGCTCTGACAGCACCAGTCTCTCCCTGGTGCAGTACCAATTGCAGTAGTAGTTCCTAGTAGCCACTCAAAATTGATGAAAAATCACATTAAAGCCCTGAGAATATCTCCTGTCTCACAGGTACAGAAAAGAAAACTCCCTACATCTATGTATGATATCATGTTAGCAACACTGCATTAAAAAAACAGATCATCCTGGGGTGCATTAGAAGGGGTGTGGTTAGTAGGTCAAGAGAGGTTCTCCTCCCCCTCTACTCTGCCCTGGTGAGGCCACATCTGGAATATTGTGTCCAGTTCTGGGCCCCACAGTTCAAGAAGGACAGGGAACTGCTTGAGAGAGTCCAGCACAGAGCCACCAAGATGATTAAGGAAGTGGAGCATCTCCCTTATAAGGAAAGGCTGAGGGAGCTGGGTCTCTTTAGCTTGGAGAAGAGGAGACTGAGGGGTGACCTCATTAATGTTTATAAATATGTTAAGGGCGAATGTCAGGAGGATGGAGCCAGGCTCTTCTCAGTGATGCCCAGTGATAGGACAAGGAGCAATGGGTGTGAGCTGGAACACAGGAGGTTCCGCTTAAACTTGAGAAAAAACTACTTTACAGTGAGGGTTACAGAGCACTGGAACAGGCTGCCCAGGGAGGTTGTGGAGTCTCCTTCTCTGGAGACATTCAAGACCCGCCTGGACGCCTTCCTGTGTAATTTCGTTTAGGTTCCTGCTCCAGCAGGGGGATTGGACTAGATGATCTTTTGAGGTCCCTTCCAATCCCTAATATTCTGTGATTCTGTGATCATCCTTTGGGTTCTTTCAGAACCAACCCTCCATTATATTTTTTTTTTCTAGGTCACTGAAAAGAAGGCCGTTGGCTTTATACAGAACAGCCAGTCCATACCCTCATGACCACAGTTATAATCATTTTGGACTGAGAAAGCACTTAATTCTTCCTGTTGGAATAACTCTCTCTTACAGAATCACAGAATTGTAGGGGTTGGAAGGGACCTCAGGAGATCATCTAGTCCAAGCCTCCTGCTAAAGGAGGACTGCATCCAGGCAGGTTTTGAACATCTCCAGAGATGTTTTTTGTTGTCCTTTACCTCCTTTGACAGATTTAGTCCCAAGTGGGCCTCAGCCTGTCTAGTTGCATCCTCTTCCTAACACCTCAGGAGGTTCAGGAGTTTTGTGACACACTGAGGCTGCACAGGTAATTTAATGATGGCCACCTCCTCTCTCCTACACAGACGGAGCAGCCCACAGATCTAAGGACTTGCATGCATATAGGTGCATGGACTGCTTTTCAGAGCAGAAAAGACTGGACCCAATCATCCCACACCCTGTGACAACCTTCACTGTAACCAACTGTCATCCAAATCCAGGTTGCATTGGCTCAAACCCTTTACAGGTAAAGTTGACAGTAACAGCTCTAGAGGGACTTCACTCATTTCCCTGTCCTAGGTTTCCTGTAAGACCATGATTTTAAAGGGAAATAATATCCTGGAAAAGATACACTAAAAAAAAAAAAAAAAACACCCCACCCAAAAACCCAAAACCACACACATCAAAACACACAGTTTACAGTGGCAATGTGTACCCAGATAGCTTGCCAGCTAAGGCAGACTAACAGACCTGATCACGTACAATATGGCTTTGTTGGAGGGCTGCTCATGAAAAACAGGCAATAAAAATGGGTAACTTATTACCATGATAGATTAAAAATCAAACACAGTGAACCGACTGCCATAAACCAAAGGAATGATATATGGGGAATGAAGAAATTTGATTCCAAGCCGATAGTGAGCTGCTCTCCAGAATGTTTTCAGAAGAATACAGTATAAAGCTTATCACAACTTGTACGGCAAACTGACAGGAAGCTGCTGGTGCAGCAGGAAAAGCAAATGAAGTAATATATAAATATATAAGTAGCAAGTCTCAGTATCCACAATTCTATTGGTGCTCGGGGTTCAGCTTTGCCTCAGATTTACTTTGTGATGTTGGGCAAACCACAGATATCTCTGTAGATATGTTTAAAGATATTTGTTCTCAAAGCACTTTAATATTCAGAGATGAAACATTATATAAAATGTAAATGTTGGTATTTACTGTTTGCAGCCTTCTAATAATGGTTGAAATGTTTATTCCACATTTATCATCTGATAGAATCAACTCAAAAGCAGTTTCCATGCCTGCTTTGACAACGTGTGAACATTCAGCACAACTCATTGCATGTTATCTAGCTGTGATGTACGACCAAAAAAATCCAACAAAAACCACACAGAAAAAAAAAAAGACAAAAACCAAACCCCAGCTGTCAAAAAAACTTACTTGCAGAAGTGTTCCATGAATATTATTCTGTCGTATGCAAGGACTGGTAGAGTCTGGAAGCCCCTCCATCAAGTACAGCACTGTATGTGGTACTTCATTTACCATAACAAATGGAACCAGGGCCCGACCTGACATCTCACGTGAACGGTACACAGGAGAGTGCCCACACCTAGAAAAAACAGCAATATACATATTTTTTTTTTTCATCATCCAGCTGCAATCCACTGCTGTGACTAAAAAAACCCAAAGGATAATGCAATGTAAACTAAAACACATTTCTCACAAATCATATGCACAGTCTTTCTTCTCAGCAGTGAGAAAATATTTGCCCAGAAACATAAGTCATACTAGAGCCATGTTGGAGGCTTTTTTTCCCCTTCAGAAGTTCTTGTGTTTACATAAAGGAAAAAAAAAAAAAAAGAAGAAAAAAGGAAAAGAAAAGATGTATCAGGTATTACTTACTATACAGCAATCATATTCAAATGTATTATGAGTTTGACTTAAAACTATTAAACTCCATGTCCTTAATCAGATGTTTCCACTAGAACACAACATGGTGTCAACTGGAATTTTAGGCCATAAGTCCCAGTGGTTTTTAGAACATACTTGAAGGCAGGAAGTAAAAGACATACTGGAAAATAACTTTCTATTATTTATAATTAGTATCTCAAAAAGAAATACTTTTTATTTATTAAAAATTAACTGATAAGACTCAATATAAAGACTGCATATAAAACACAGGACAAGAAGAACCCTTTATCTTTTAATGTTATTAAGATTTTAACTGGCTGCAGATTTATGAATATATACAGAATTAACTATTCAGCTATATTAACACATTAACCAGCTGTATACTACTTCAGTAGTATGTATACTGAGTTGAAGTTAAAAAAAATCAATTTTTGTAACACAGGTACAATTCAGGCACCCACAGTCTCAGACAACTGAAAAAGTTACCACAGGGTTAAGAAATGAATGGCCAAATCACTTAGGTGATGTAAAATGCAATATAGCAGAAGTTACGCTCTGATATCTCCCAGCTGATTGTGATGACCCAGAGAAACAGTTTTCCCTCCTCCTACCCTCTCATCCTTTCCTGAATTGCTTCTTACATGTTTTCAGCTTACAAAGTCACATGTAGTTGAGATTATCTCCTGACAAAATGGGCAAACCACTTTTGAGGTCTCCCAAACCAGCCCTGCAGGCTCATGCTTATATATTTAAAATACGAAATGAAATTAAAAGGTATTCTAAGGTTTCAAATATCTCTAGCAAATTTAAATCAATACTCAAAGTAGTTGTTTACTTTAGTTCATATCAAAGAAACAAGGAAAATAGTTTCCATCTTGAACCAGCAACTGAATTAATAGGCTTTTGAACACAAGACAGTAAATAGACTTAATTGAAATAGCATAACAGTTCTGACATTTTAGCCATGTTAGGTCATGGTATGCCTGAAAAACACAGACTTTATTTAGAGGAAGTAGAAGCTCTGCTACCCCTGAACGCCCAGCTTTTGTGGGAATTTCCATCCTTGCAGTATGGCAGCATGTTCTATCCTTCACCTCCCCAAGTCTTCCCTGGTAGGGTTTTTTTTAGAAAGATCATCTTTGCTTTTACTTTTCAAAGACTGGCTGTTCTCCACAACAGGATGCAAAAGCAGAGCAGTCACAACTGAAGGCTCTTCCATATGGAAAAGCTTTAATTCTGTATTGACAAGGCGCAAGAAGAAAGTCAGCTTAGATTTTACTAAAAAACTTCAATTTTTTTTAAACAAAAAAACATTTTAACTCTACTGCACAGTAAACTTAAACCTGAGAAGTGATTTGTCTGCAACTACTCCTTTATTTCTGCTAAACCTTGTTTTCTTAATCAAGAGATTCTCACATGTAGATGTTCTTTGCAAACACAAGCAACACCGATACTGTAATGAATGTCTAGTTCTTAATTCGCTATAACTGTATACTCAAGAATGTTCTTTATTTTGTTCATGACCTTTTACAAATCCCAAGGAATCTGACATGTCTTCAGAAGGAAGAATGGAAAATGGGTAAAACGCCAGGGTTTCCTCTAACTTGTGCAAGGGTACTTTCCAATACTACATGCCTCAGAGGGGGTTTTCTTCTTGAACATCATGCAATGAATTAGAATGGAATTCTGTGGGCTTTTTCCTAATAATAAAATTGAGAACAATTTTTAGATAAACTGACTTTAACTTTGCTGTCATGTAAAAATTGGCATTAAAGACTTGCAACACATGCACACACATATAAGGAGATACAGTATTTTACATATGAAATTTTGTTCCATGCTGTTATTCTATCAAACTTATTATGGAAATAGAAGTGACTGCTCTATATTTAGGAAGAAAATAATTCCATATTACAGGCAAAATTGTCTCAGCTGCCTAAAGTCTGGGTTCACAACAGAGACTGCCACCTCAACATTTATACTGAATCTATTTAAGGCAAAAGTGCAATTCTCAAAACTGCAGACACATAGAATCATAGAATGGTTCGGGTTGGAAGGGACCTTAAAGATCATCTAGTTCCAACCCCCCTGCCATCAGCAGGGACACCTTCCACTAGACCAGGTTGCTCAAAGCCTCATCCAACCTGGCCTTAAACACTTCCAGGGAGGGGGCATCCACAACTTCCTTGGGCAACCTGTGCCAGTGTCTCACTACCCTCACAGGAAAGAATTTCTTCCTAATATCTAATCTAAATCTACCCTCTTCCAGTTTAAAGCCATTACCCCTTGTTCTATCACTACCTGTCTTTGTAAAAAGTCCCTCCCCAGCTTTCATCTAGGCCCCCTGCAGGTATTGGAAGGCCGTTATAAGATCTGCCCGTAGCCTTCTCTTCTCCAGGCTGAACAGCCCCAACTCTCTCAGCCTGTCCTCATAGGAGAGGTGCTCCAGCCCTCGGATCATCTAATCTTCACCTCTCCTCATGCCCCAAACTACTGTTCTCCAGAAGAACCTCAGCAGCCAAGTGTTACCCTACACAGAGGCATAACTGGGACTCTCAAATTAGGTTCCGTTTTGCACTCTGATGATCCTAAATCAGGAGGCAATAACCTCCTCCCCCTGAGCAAACACACAGGTGCACAGCAGGTGGAGAACTCACCCAGGACACAGGGGACCGGGTTCTGCAACTTTCTGAGCCTGAGGGAAATATAAACCCACAGCTACTACTTGCCAAAGGACAACCCAACCACCAACCTGCCACTGTACCACACACCTGCAGTACACTAATGCAAACTTCTCACTCTACAGATTGCTACACAGGGTGCAGTGTAGTCACAGGAACTGATGTCTTAGTGGAAACTCTCATAAGACCGCTCCTACAAAGTCATTACTAAGGAACAAAAGCATCACAAAGTTTAAGAACAATAAAGTATCTGCTTTATAGGAACACATGAAAATATTTCACATTGGCAAAAAGCTTTACAAATCTGAGAGGGGTTAATACCCCCTCTGTTTCTTCTCCCTTTCTTTAAAAAATTTTATTTATTTTTTTTAAATCTCCTAATACTTAAAGAAAATTGGTCCCTCTCCCCCCAACCCAAGAAACAGTACTGATAACATTTCAAAAACACTCCTCCTTTCACATACGCACACAAGATATCATGCCAAGTCACCATTCATGACCTACCCCTGAACTTCTGCATACCCTGAAGGCACTTATGTGTACATCTTTTGTTTTGAAGGCACTTGACTTCATTCCTGAATCATGCAAGTAGTTTGCCAGAAGAATGTCAAAATACACACTACTTTTTCCATAACCTGTAAGAGCACCCTAGATTAAGAACAGGCAGTTTTGTTTTTTTACTGGATCTCACTTAGATAGAATCCCTTACCTGTAAATAAAACTAAACAGGATCAATTCTCACAAAGTCAGAGGAAGAGTGAATACAAATAAAATAACTCAGTAACACAAAACAACAATCTAACTCAATGTAGCAATTTTTTGTTTATTGTTAGACCAGCCTCTAAGAGCAACTATACACCTTAACACTGAGTCCACCACCTATATTCTTAAATATTTATTTTCTCTAGGATGTAGCAACAAGTATGAGAAGCAATCTCACAAGCCATTTCATGAAAAAACATTACACAATTACAGCAATCATTGTAACTCAGTTTGTAGCTGTAGCAAAATCCAGCAGCTTAAGGAAAGAAGTATTTTAAGGCTATTAAACAATTCTGGTGATTCCTTCTGTAGCAGTTTAACAAACTGCTGAGGTTGTTTTTGGTTTCACTTATGCAGTGGCATTTGTCTTGCCAGGACAGAAAGGAACAAGACCCCCAAACTTGTCCATCTCACCATCCAGACTCTGAGCTTCACCTGCCAAAACATGATTAAAATCTGTCACAAGCTGCCTCTTCTCCGCAGGCCAAGTATGAGCAATGGAGTCTGGCATCCACTAGGGCAGCATGTAGATGTGTGCAAACCTGTTTAAAACTGCTTGATTTTCTTTGATTTGAAAAACACTTGGGGAGGGCAGGCAGTATGTGACTTTCTTTACATGCAGATGATGTATAAACAGACTTTAAAATTAAGAAATATCTAAAATGTTGTCATAGGTAAAAATATACAGTATGCCAACCTAATTTTATTATATCTCAAGGTAGCAACAAGCAATGAAACTTGCAAAATCTCCATGTGATACACTTCCATTAAATCCTGAGGGCTGTTAACAACTGTTGAAGTAGTATTCCACGTTGAACTCGGTAATGTTTATCTAGGTGCACGAGGTATTGGATGTAAACATGTTTACTTCAAACAGTCCATGATCAAGAACAAAAAGTCAATAAATCTGAGAAGGTTTCACTTTGTGTAACTGTAGATTCGATGCATTTCCACTGTTCTGTTCCAGCTTTAACACTTAGATCCTGAACAACCCTCCTAACTGACATAATTTACGACCAACTCTCATAAGGCACAAAGATTCCATACTCCTCTGCACACATCAAAGTCTCTAATTTACTACTTTGGCTACAGACAACAGAACACTAGTTGTAAATAAAAATATCTTAAACTTAAAAAAAAAAAAACAACCAACCTGCAGGTGTTTCCTCTGTGCTTATTTTTCTCCCTTTCTCATTCCTCCCCCTCAAACCAATATTACCCACATTAACAAACCAAATAAGGATTACCTTTTATATGAAAGTCGCAGAAACAAATGAGTAGAATTAATTCGAAAAATCACATCTGTAGCTGAAAATATATGCATTACATTAAGTAATACCTACAGTTGTTAGAAGAATTAACAAGGAGAAAAATATCTATTCCCCAGTTTATTGGATGTTGTCACAGCAATCTGTGCATTACTAATTATGTCACTGTTTATTAACAATACAGTTCCCACAGTCCTATCGACAGTATCGCAGCATCATGATTTTGCTTTCAGCTGAAATACATTCACATTCATGGCCTTCACAAAACACTGGAAGAGGGAATCAGGAACAGCAGCCGTGAAACCAGAACTGAAACAATGGGAGAACAGGCTCAACAACAAGGAGAGGAACATTCTGCAGAAGGGGCCTCACATCTTTTAAATCAAACCAAGTATCCCACCACCATCACAGAAAGAGTCTGGGAGAAGAGGGCAGCATGAGGCAGGAAAGGCACACTTGCAATTCAAACAAACCACCTCTGCCTGCTAGTTAAAGCATTTTAACAGCCTCTAGTATTTTTTAAAGATAAAACTGATTAAAAAATAGATTAATAAAAACCAAATAGATGGCATCCCTTAAAACCCGGAAGCTAGTTATGGCAAAAGGTGCAAACAAATGCACTGGAAAGAAAATTGTAGTAAGGCTTCTGTTTGATTCTGTAGAGACACAGTAAGCTGTATGAGAAAGAGGTTCTCTCTTTCCTCCACCACGAAGCTATATAGTTCAAGTCACGTTACCAGTTCTAAAGCAAGAACTAAAACCACAAAGTTACATTAGGGGAAAACATGGATGGGGATCACAGAAAAAAAGTATTTAGCTACAGATTCAGCTCCTACTAGAAAAAGTCTAGTTATTAAGATTCAATATTATGCTGTCTGTATTAAGTGAAATAACTCAAAAAAGGATTTTTTAGAAAAAAAAATTCATCGTGATTACATCCTAGTGAGTTTTTTTTCCCTGCAAGTTCTCTCCTGAAAGATTAAATTCAGCAACTTTCAAATGCAGCATTACAGGTTTGCAAGCAAAGAGAGGTCCAAAAACAGCATTTAAAAAAAATACACTCATGCTTCCCCACAATTAACATAACTTGGACAAATAAGCAGGACAGTACCTATTCGTTAATGTCAGAGTAAGGTTTCCTGGAATTCGAACAATAATTTGCTATACATGTATGTGAAGTTTCTTTTGTTCATTTATTTATTTGCTTGTGTTTTTCTTTTAAGGAAACACAACTAATTTCCATTTTTAATTAGATTGCTGTGTTCCTTAGCAATTAAAATAGCCAAATCATTTGATTTTTAAAATTTATTTCACTGTGGAAACTTGTATTGTAATTGGCCTGAAGACAATTTTTTGTTCTTTAATCTGAAATTAAGAATCAAAAAAACCCCAGAATAATCCGAGTTTTGATATAGCATCTCGGTATTTACCTGACAAGCAGAAAAATGTTACCCAAATATCAACAGTTTGACAGAGGTTTTAGATCTACAATCAATATATGAATGTAGTCCAGAAAATGTTTGAACACAGCCATGGACAGAAACATCAAGTTTAATTTCAGGTTACTTAAGCAGCACTAAACCTCTAAGTTCTTATTTATTTCCTTTAAAGAGGAGTTAATGGTTGCCCAAACTTCTAGTCTCTTTATACACTGAGTTAAGTATTTCATTCTTCCAAGTTGGGCAATAAAGATAAAACCTTATGTTTTTGTAAGGGCAGTGTTTTCCACACAAGCACTTAATGAATCAAAGCAGCTGTAAATACTGCAGGTACTACGTAGGCAAAGTATACAGACTTTTATTTGTGAAAGCTGTCCACAGGCTGGGCTGGGAGTTGTTTCTCCAAACGTTTCCAAGGGCTTTCTAGGAAGAAACTATAGACTTTTCTCTCTCCTCGTCACCAAGACCTAGGTTATTGTAAAAAGCAGCCAACTGGTACCAAGCT
>NW_010329369.1:40021-65156 GCF_000700745.2 Antrostomus carolinensis | reverse complement strand
TCAGCTGGACAATAAACTAAGATCTCTAACATGTAAGGCTATGAAAACTGTTACTAATATTGTGTGTGAACTTTAGACCAACAAAAATATGTTCTCTTCAAATGGAGATTTGCTATAGAACATGTTGACACAATTTAAATGGCATCTCTTTTCTTGCATTTCCCATCAAGAAACCTCAAATAGTATCTCCAGGTAGCTAACCTCTAGGTTTCTTTAACTATTTGTTGCAGTCAGATAAAGTTAGAGCCTCCTTTCATCAGTTTTTGGTTCACAGCATTCTAGAGAAAAAACAACTGAACTCAAGGTCCTGAGAAAAATTTCCATTCACAACCATATTTCAACTTTGTTACTTTGTGAAGTTACTATGATGTTTCACAACTGATGAATAATGGAAAGAAACACACACCACTTAGTAGCAAAACAGGAAAAAAAACTGAACAAAACGCAGACAAACTGCTTTCTGTTTTAGCAACCTTAGCATTACTTTGAACCCTATGAAAGGGGAGTTGAATGCATTAATCAAGTCTCAGCACCTTGTAATGATTTTGAAAGCTTCAGCTGATTGTAAACAAGAATGCAACAAGAGCAATTTTCAAAACTTACTATCAGACTCATAAAAACAACAAAAGAATATGGGTTCTCAAAGACACTTTCCTTTCAGCTGTACCACCAAAAGTAGCTAGCCCATTGCCAAAAGCCTTCCCAATATTAACTCTTCTCAAACTCACACCAGTCTTTTAAAATAATATTGGTTTTTAAACATATCATCATACTTTGTTTTCTTCAACATACCTATCATCCTTTGCATAATCAATGCATTATTTCTTCCCATTTTTATGTTCCTTCCTACAAATACTTTTGCAGGACAAGTGAAATGTTACTATTTGGCTACTTATCTTGACCAGTAAAGTATTTACCGATGGGCTAATTTGAAGTATGTAAATGAGTAATACAATTACTTCACCAATCATATGTTAATAGTTGAGCACCACATCAGATTTTTTACTGGATCATGTTTCAAACAAGAAGTAGTACACATCAAATTTTAACTTAGGATCCCAGCCACTGGCCCTCTTCAGGAGCCTGCAATGCTGGAGAACGATACTGTTACTCTCAGTGGTCATGAACGCCTCTCTGCTAGACATAATTCTTTATTTCCCATGAATCTGACAGCTCGCTACAGTCTGTGAATATTTCCTAAATTGCTTCAGATGATAATCTGCTAATGAGAAGCAAACAGACTGATGAACACAGTAAAAACTGGAATAAGGAATCAATAATAAATACCTTAGGGGTTATAATACTTCCCATCAGCACCACTTGAACACGAAAAGAAATTTGCCCATAGTTTAAGAGAAAAAGCTGAGGAATACAGCAAAGAACATATGAGATGTACAGTGATTTTTAGTTGATCAGAAGGTCTTGAACAGACTACCAACAGTCAAGCACTTTGCAGTTTTATCTAGCACTACAATTTCAAGTTAATTAAATGGGAAAAATTACAAACTGTTTATCATTTCTTATTTTAAAATGCTAAAAAAAGTCTGAAAATCTTATTAATAAATACTTACAGTGAACCATAAATATTTTTACAGATCAGTACCAATGACTATGCAATCAGGATTGCACAGAGAATATACTGTAAGTAGAAATGGAAGAATTCTGAGCCAGCCCCAACTCACAAGGGAGGAGTTATGCCTGGAGGGGAAACGCATTCCTCTCCTCTCTTAGCCATGCAAAACTTCCACCTTAGATGTCAAGCAAGAGATTTAACACTACAAAATATAATATGAATCTAAAAAACAATGTATGTTTCAGGGGTGTATATTGCTCCTTTTTCCAAATGCCTATGCCAGCTCATGTAGTTTGGGAATCTTGCCTGTAAACAAAAGGATGTCTGTCTTAACATTGCAATGGCAGGTCAGCCCCGCAAGCTTCCCCAGCAAGGACAGGGCATCCCAATGGGTCACAGCCTGCTCCTGGTATCACAGGAATTACAAACAATAAATTATTGCAGACAGATATAATTCTAAGCAGTTACACCAACTAGACATTAGATTAAGAAGGAGAGGGAGGAGGGAAAAAAAAACAAAACAAAACAACCAAAAACCACACACACATACAAAAAAAAACAACCCAACAAAAAAGACAAAAAATACAGAGACCAAAGACTGAGAGTATGTGCATGTGATACAAAAACCCAGGGAGATGCTTTTATAAACGAGTGTAATCAAGAGCAGCTATTTTAATACAACGCTGCAACACACATATGCAGTTCTTTTAATCTAACATGAAAAGGCATTCCCACAAAAGCTCTTTGCTTATCAGACCCCTGGTAAGATTCCCAGTCTTACAGAAATGACAGTTGAAAATGGCCAAGTTTTAACATTATAATTCTCCTACTGGTGCCATGTCACACTAAAATAAAGGAAAAAGCAGAGAAAGGCAGAGGAAGCACGCTTAGCACAACCATTCAGTTATCTTGTTTGGCCACTTACCAAAGGATACCAGTGTTTAGCCTACAGAAATTCAGATGGCTGCTTTCAAGTCAGATACAGGATGACGTACTAAACCTTCATATGCAATTGTACATGTGTTAAACAAAACAAAAATCAGGGAAACTGTATTTAAACAACTTATATGAACAGCAATTTTAACAAGGTATACATGAATAACTTCAATCAAGCTCTTCCCAAACAAACTGAAGATATCTTGTTATCAGAACTCCCTCACCTCCCGCCCCGTCTCTTGCGCTCTTTAGTCGATGTAAGATTTTAAGCTTCTTTCAAAGTCTCACAGACACTTCTGCTTTTACATTTGAATTTTGTTTCCTTATTACTCCATCTTATCCTGGACCCATTTCCCATGAAGGTTATACAAGCTTTGTTACAGGGATAAAATGGAACAGGACCAGACACCTGATAGACTGTATGTAATTTAACATAATTAAACACAACACACAGTAATAAAACTAATAGGCTCAGGTCAACAAAGATTAATTTTTTCAAAAGAGCAACTCACATGAAGTAACTTTCTTGATCACTGAATATTTAAATTCACACCACCTTCTAGAATATTAATACTACTATACTTGGGTCTTCTTCTCCTTAGGATGTTTCCTTAAGAAGCGAGGTCTCACAGATTTAGAAAATCGTAAGACACAACTGTGACTCATAGAAAGCCCCAGAATTCATGATCAAGCGCTCTGTTTCCTAAGAAGCTAAAAGAAACCTGGATTAGTCTTGCTTATTTAATATACATTTTTCAAACTGCCTAAAACATAGAATTCAATGATTTGCAACATTAGATCACACAGGTTACAACGGTAAGATCGTAATTTTATGTATGCATCTTTACATAATTGCATTTGTTGTTCAAAAGCAAAAGATGTGAACTATGGCAATAATATTTCCCCCAGTTTACTTTGGTATAGTATAGCTTACTATACCAAAGTAAACTGAGCAATGAAGACTGAAAGGAATATGTAAGGAACTGGGGAACATATTTGGAAAAAGAATGGGGAGAGAAAAAAAAACAGGCAAGGTTGCATCAGGATGACATTTTGCATCTTGGTAGGAAAGCATCAAAGAACCAGACATAAATCAGTCATGACAAAAGACAGCACAATAACATAACTACATTAAGTATATCTGACAATTGAAAACTGCATTTGGGGGACAATACAGTATTATGCAACATCGAAAGGCTGCTTCATTACATGGGAAAGACCTTCACCACTTTACTAATCAGAAAACTATTGAAAACAGTTAATCCTTTGCACTAGGTTCAAGCAGAGTACAACTGAAGGTCTCTTTTTATATTCCCAGCAAATATTTTTAAAGGTTGACTCTGATTCACTTTGGCCAATAAAAACTGCAAACCAAAATTAATTATAAGATATTAAAATTAAAGTTTGTATTTTTATTAGAAATTTGTATTCTGAGCAACAGCATTTTAAAAATAGCTTCCTAAGCTTGCTGGTATCTGAAAAGACTTAATCTCTGAATAGCATTTTGTACAGAAGAATATATGGACTCTCTATGTTATACACTGAACCTCTCAGACTTCACTGGGTAAGTGTGATCTTTTATAGCAGAAACACATATTTTGCTTTTAAGTTTTACGAAAAATCTTTTCTAACCTGCATATTAGTCTAGACTGGCATCTGTTGAGATTTAAGAAAGATTTAACTGTAAGTCAACAAAACTGAATGTATTTACCCACTGAATAAAATCAAGAGTATCGCATCACTAGGGTACTAGTGGATGAAAAGCTGAACATGAGCCTGCAACGTGCATTCACAGCCCAGAAGGCCAACGACCATATCCTGGGCTGCATCAAGAGAAGCGTGGCCAGCAGGTCGAGGGAGGTGATTCTGCCCTTCTACTCCGCTCTTGTGAGACCCTACCTGGAGTGCTGTGACCAGCTCTGGAGACCTCAGCACAAGAAAGACATGGATCTTCAGCAACAGGACAATGAGTAATGTTTTTCCAAATAAGAGAGGGTAGATTTAGACTAGATATAAGGAAGAAATTTTTTACAATGAGGGTGGGTGAAACACTAGAACAGGCAGCTCAGAGAGGTGGTAGAAGCCCCATCCCAGGGCAGATGGACTAGATGACCTTTCAAGGTCCCTTCCAATCCAAATCGTTCTATGATTCTATTACACGTACGGACTAAAGACTCACGTGGAATCATGGCCTCCCAGGATTTTTTTTGCTTTTCCTTCCAAGTTTGAACAAAATTGGGGCCAACAGTCTGCATCACTTCTTGCAGAGGGACAGAATCATAAACGTAATTCTCTGCTAAGAAATGTAAGAAGGTGAGAGTCACCTAACACATCCAAAAAGAGCCCACCAAATCCCTAGGGTAACAGATCTTCGGAGTTAAAGAGCCTAGATCTAATCCCTTCAAAAAGCCCAAGAAAACAAAGTTTAGCAAAGGAATGTCATCCTGGCCTCACAGGCAATGGGCATTGCAGGATGGCAGACCCCACAATGACACAATTCACAGGAACCTGGTGGGACGAGGTGCTGGTGCTTGCAGAGGGTTCCCACGCAGCAGGCGCCGCAGCACTGCTGTGGGAAAGGGATCACGGGAGGCACTCCTGACACCTCGCACTGCTTCAGCTGAGTGATTTTTAAGAAATTTGCCGAGCTGACATTGCCAGCAGCCTATTAGGAGGTCTCACAGAGCCCTTTCCAACAAGCAAGCTGCAAAAGTAGCAACTTCCAAGAAAAAACGTATCACTAAAAAAAGTCATACCATCTTCAGTTGTTTCTTCTGCCTTTCCAAGGCAGGGGATAACAAGATCAATGTAAAGCCACATACCCTCTAGCAGATGCATCCAGCCCATTTAAATAACAGATTTATTTGAGCTTTCCTATCACAGCTACTATGACAGCATTTGAGCTGCCAGTTTGCTCACAGCTGCTGTGGATTTCCCCTCTCCTCCAAGCACTCTTTTAGGAATGACTTATGGTAACAGGAAAGCTGACAATGCTCCATCCTACAGAAAATTTTTCCTCACCACACTAAATTTTGTGTTCCTTGCACCTTAGTGTCTATCATTAACTGAGTCACAGTAATTATCCTTGTATATTCATGACAAGCTCACTTGAGTGCAAAAAACAAAACCACCATATCAGTTTGGGCTGGTGGATGGAGGTGGGCAAGAAGGGGAAAAGAACAGCTGTTAAGGACCAGTGCGCCCCACTGCCACCTACCCTGGTCCCCAGCTAAAAAGACCGTCAGGGGATTTTGGAACTTAGCTTCTTCATTTAACAGAAAGATGCAAGTTACAACATTCTGCACAGGAAAATAGTGTCTATTTCACAACTGTGTTAATTTCCTGGAAAGATGTTCACATTTCTATTTAAATTGTCCCCAGTGAGTTTCTTCAATGACTTGCAAGATAATACACCTAGAAGCAACACTGCTTTGAAATCTGTCTGTTTGAAAAAGTTTTAAAGGAGAAATTTCACTAGGGATTAAAAACAGTTTTGTCAAGTGGAAGACAAGGCACCCAAAGAGTTTTAAAAAACCTTATGTTGTTTGACATTTTAAACCTAATTTTTTAAAGAGTTCTTAAAAAGATTAAAAAGTCACACTCCTAAAGAGGGCTAGACTTCAATTAATGAATAGTACCAAAGTCCATACAGCAAGGCCCATTTTACTCCTTCAGAGCATTCAGCCCAGAACAGTTAACACTAATCAAACACTCTGTCAATGCCATGGTACAAGAGGACATAAGGTAACTCAAATTTAGATCATTCTGAAGATATTACAGGTCTTTGGGAAGGGGGAGGCAAGAAGAAGGTTATGTTTTTGTTTCATACTTAAAACATTACCTCCCAATTACCTCCCTTGTTAATCAAAAGCATTCTGTACATTCCTTCATCTTAGAAAGTAACCATTAAAGCAGACCTATCTTGCTCTTTTTTTAAAAAAATAAAAGAAAAAAGGTAGTAAGTTGTGAATCAAAGTGTTCCCTTCCAAATAAACATCTGCAAGAGGAAAGGGGAAAAAATAACTTCTAATAAAACTGCAGATAGGTAATCAAATGCCCTAGTTCAACAGGGAGTAACAAGTATGCAAACGGAGACTGAGATTTGTCCTTGCAGCATTTAATCCTACTCATATTGTGCAATTCATCTCAGCACGGTCAGAACAACCACAGCTCTACTCCCACTAGATGGAAAATTCCACTCAGGCTTAAGTGAAACTCTTCAAAAGCCCAATTTGAATTATTTTTGCTAAACCCAGTTTTGTTCAGAGAACTGCTCATTCGCTTGCAAACACCCTAAGTATTCTGTGCATCCTCTCAGAGCACCAAATGAATGCCACTTCATTGTGGGCTGAGCCCTGGAAAAAGTCTGAAGATCAGTTATGGGTTATATTCACCCTTCCTCTCTCCCTAACACATGAGCAACATGCTTCCTTGACAGTGGCACAGCAATAGAAACGTAAAAATCTCACAGTCAAAATAGAGCAATTAAATGTTATAATCGCATTGGGCTGCCATGTAATTACATGTACACACAGGTGTTATACAACACAACACTACACTGAGCAATTCAAAGGAGTGGTTAACATATACAATTTAATGTCTTGATGCATAGGGCCTTTGGCACCAGGCCTTCTCTTCAGTCCTCTCTAAGAGGTTACTTCACAACAACCTGCATTACCACCTTATAAAGAATCACCAAATGAAAAGGAAGTAATTTTATTTTAGTTCATCTGTTCCTGTAGAATGGAAGGTAGGAAGGGAAATAGAAGGGAAAAGAGCCAAAGATTTAGCTGAGCTTTATCTTGCTCAGGTAAATCGCCCCTATGTATCCAAAGTAACACAGTCAAAAGTGAACTGAAAACAATCATGGTATTCACAGAACGAGGGCTTAAGAGCTGTATACAGCACACTGAGCTATATCATAAATATATACATTTCCCCTTGCAGAATCCTTGGTATTGTCCCCTGGCACCCATAAAAAATGCCAACGTTTTTTTAAGTAACCCTTCAGAAAAAGCAAGTCTGTATATCCACATACAATTTTCTGTCTGGAATATATAAGAATTTTTTTCCAGGCTTATACCAGCATCCATAGCACTTACTGCCAAATTCAATAGAAAGGAAACACAGAAAATTCATCTTTACCTGCCACATCATTCCTCTTTAGGAGCATAGTTAAAGGAAGGAAGGTCCAATGATAGAGGTCTCTTGAATGTTTCAGGTTATTTTTTAAAAGATTTTACTGGGGTTTTATCGCCACATCCTCTGAATGGATTTAAATAACCTCAAGAGAATAAGCTAATTAAGTGTGAAGAGTTATTCTGCTGGTGTATGTACCTTGCAAAAAGTAGTGGTCATAATAAAGACAGAACTCAAAAGCTGTAATCAGAAGCTTGTCAGAAGTTAATCTATTACTGGTATCATAAACTATGCTGTGAATTTTTTATTTTTTTAAAAAAAAGCATTTGCTAGTATATTAGGAGGCACACAAAACCAGAGCTAATCGATGATGTAACTAACAAATACGGTTTTACATGTTTACCCAAAAAGCATGTAGGATTCAAATACGGTAGAAACTCAAACATTTTTAATTGTTAAATACAGTACATTCAAAAACTCTTACTACAGGTTTTTTCCTTTAAGAAAAAATGGTAAGTTATTATTTATTCTTGAAAAATAAAAAAAACACAAGACATAAGAAGAAAGAGATACATCACATCTGCTCTGAAGAATAAGCAGACAGAGCTATTATTATTTTCCAACTCAAATAGTAGTTTAAAATAAAAATTGGAAGATCTTAGGATAAAAACAACTTTATCTCATTTCACTACTAAAAGAGCAAGATTAAGTATGGAACTCTCTCAGCCTACTGTTCTGAAGCCTTCACAACAGATAGCAAGACTTCCTCCCAAATACTGATTACGCACTCACCACAACCCTGTTCCCTTATCAGGCTCCCCATCCCACAATAGCAGCATATCAAATAGCAAAAATATTTGCTGAATATCTTGATGTAACCACCATATTAATAAAAGTTGGACTGTATAAAAACTTAGAAATATATTAAATAGAGGATATAGCCATATCTTTATCTAGCATTATATGCATATGTTTTTATATATGGATGGATATCGAGATACATACACACATCTAAAAACCTTTATATTAGTAATTATATTTATGTGTTATGAACAGTCATTCTTCAGGACTGCAAAACCCATTAGAAGTTTGTACAGCAAATTTTGGATTGCTAAAATCAGTCAAGCTCATCAGTTTTCATCTACCCTCTCTATGGCAGCAATCATGCTGTACAGCATTTACAGATTAAGATTTATGAACAAGTCATGCAATGGCTTGCATGAGCTGAAATTCTTTCTAATCCCCCAAAACAAGCATTAATAATATAGAGAAGTCCAAGCAATGACTATCAGTTTACCCTTTAAAAATTAAAGCTGAAGAGAAGCTTAAATGGCATTTTATAAAAAAAAAAATAAAAAATTCAAAGATTCAAGAAAGAACTCCCACCACACAAAAAACCCCCATAAAATCACCTTACCTTATAATAAATGGGACAAATGGTGCCATGCTGAGTGCTGAGTAAGTGCCATCCATTGGAGATGGATACAGCCTTCCCAGGATTAAAAGCAAAAGGAACAGGCTTGGATGGATTTTCAACTCTTCAGCTTCACTAAATTAAAAAGTGATAAGAAGAATTTGGTGAAAAAAAAGCATCCTCCTTCATGCTAGTCTTGAGGCTCATCCACTTAAAATACCCTTCTGCATTTCTGGTTCAAGGAGGTATGCTAGGCTGATCACTGCAAGAAAGTGCAAACCCTGCTGGGATCAAACATGGCATCCAGTTGTTCTATGGCACCACTGGGAACCCCTGTATAAAGGCACTTAAAGCTGTGCTGCCTTCACTTCCCTACATTAACCCAAGCCTCCTATATCCCTAATGATGGTGAGTTGCCTTTGCTTTTAAATAGTATTAAAAACCAGCACAGATAATGTTTCTCTAGGAACTGAGAAACTGAGAAAGTTGAGTTACAAAAAGATTTTTTTGGGGGGGGGGGGGGGGGGTTCCAGTTTGGGAGGAAATGTGTATATAGTAAATAATAAGCTTTATTAAAGAATAGTTCTTGTCATTGACACCAAATAGCTACTATTCATACTGTAAAAACAATCAGAAATCAAATTCAAAATCAACACTTCTTGATTTAGTTAATGACTAATAACAAGACACAAGCCTTAATCTGCACTGAAAAAAGCATTCAAGGGCAACATTTCAGGCAGCAGCTTTTAGTCTTTTCCAGTTCAAAGACTTCCCAAAATTTTCCAGGGTCACCTTTCAAAATGTCAGGTAAAGCAGACTGTTGTGTGGAATATATACACCCTCTTCTCTTAGAGCAGAGACTGCAAAACATGCAACGACTAGTGAAACTCCTGCTCCAAAGTATCCACCTCGGGCCCATTAAACAGACAGATGAGCCTCACCCGTAAATCAGCTGCTGAACTTCCACAGTTTATACCAGAACATTTTAAGAAAAAACAAAGCCAGCACTGGTTTACTTTAAAAGTTCATGAACCTGGGGGAACCAGCATCAGCATCATCCCAAACTATAGCATCTGCATTGATCAAATTGGAGCTCTCAGCCACCATTTGTGGAGTCCGTAAAAAGAGATCAAGGACCTTCCCCAGAGTCAGTGTGTCACAGGCTGGAAAGCGTTCATTTAGGGTTACACGAGGCCTGTGACCCTCTATCTCTTAAACAAGTTAGGAAGACTCATCATTAAACATGAGACAGTCAAACACCCAGTTTTTATCTTTCTCTGAAAAATATATGTTCTTTAACATCTGATCCTAGGAACACAGGAACTATGAATGACTCAATAGGAGTTTGTACTCCAGAGACTTACTGCGATGTGCAGAAGTTATAGGAAAAAAGCCTTTGCAAAAGACACTAGAAGTGTCAATTTAGTGAAGCACCGTTTCAAGCAGCACTGATGAAAAGAACAGCATTAGGCTACATGTGACACAACTCAGTTTAATCTTTTCATTGCACTTTATATTTCAAAGCTTTCTGAAGCACTGTCTTACCTGTTCAAAGTACTGGTTACAACCTCCAAATGCTTGAGAAGGAAAGGATAAAGACTTGGAAACCGAGAGAAAAACTCCCTTCCTGTCATTCTGCAGAAGGGAATGGAGAAGAGTTACGATTAGCATTCTGCAGTAATTAGTTGCACTCAAAATACCAGTTTACTTATAAGAATTCTGTTGCTACAGAGATCCAAAAGAACCATGCACACGTGATGAGCTGCTTTCAAACAAGGCAAAATGTTTTCATTAAAAATGGTGATACAGCATAGTTTACACAAGTGAAGTAACTCTGTCTGTATGTGTGTGTACCAACACTCTGTCAGCTAAACTGGTCGGGGCTTTTTGAGAAAAATGGATCTTGGCCCCTCAATCACACTAAAACGAAAAGACAGAACAGTTTAAATTCTGGCACCATTTTAACAAAATTCTGGTCAAACAAGAGAGGACTACACTTGCTTTAGTATGGCTCATGAACTAAACAGCTAATAAAATATATTTAACATACATGTACTAACAGATGCTTATATTTTACTGACACTGAAAAGCACCTCAGAATAGTAACTTAGATCTGTAACACACAGCAGCAGAATCATCTGACCTTCTATTAGCCCAGTACTGGGCACAGTTTTGGGCGCCACAGTACAAAAAGGATCTAAAGCTACCGGAGAGTGTCCAGAGGAGGCCACTAAATTGGTGAAGGGTTTAGAGGGGAAGCCATACGAGGAGAGGCTGAAGTCACCTGGTTTGTTCAGCCTGAAGAAGAGGAGACTGAGAGGAGATCTCATTGCGGTCTAGAACTTCCTCACAAGGGGAAGAGGAGGGGCAGGTCCTGATCTCTTCCCTCTGGTGACCAATGATAGGACCAGAGGAAATGGCAGACAGATGTGCCAGGGCAGGTTTAGGTTGGACATGAGGAAAAGGTTCTTCACCCAGAGTATGGTGGAGCACTGGAACAGGCTCCCCAGGGAGGTAGTCATGGCACCAAGCCTGACAATATTCAGGAAGCGTTTGGACAATGTCCTCAGACACATGATCTGAATCTTGCGACTGTCCTATGCTAGGGCAAGAGCTGGACTCGGTGATCCTTGTGGGTCCCTTCCAACTCACAACGTTCTATGATTCTATGATTTACACAGTGTGGCTTCCAGTACATGGCAGTGGTGGCATTTCCAGGCCACATTTTTGCCTGTACAGATGCAGCAACCATATTCAAAACAGAGTAAATCACCGATACTTATCGAACTCATCACTAGTCAGAATTAATATAAGGCACTATAGTTCAAGCCACCACCAGCAAATCAATCCAACCTAAAAAAAGAGACAAGTAGAAATCTCCTGACCAGATAAAGGATGGCTTCATGGTTTGTAGGAAAATATTTAGCATTGTCTAAGCAAAAACCACTTAAATGTTAGAGCAGGGAGGTTCTAATTATATAGATATGCTATGCAGCTATAGCAGACTTCCTTTAAAAATAAATAAATAAAAGCCCAACCATTTAGAAGAAGCAAGTCAGCTGCAGAGTTTGCTTGCCACATGATCAACCAAGATAAATAAGTACACGTTAGCATGACTCCAGTGCAAAGCTTCCAACTACCAGATGCAGGTCTAGAAAAATAACACGATGAGACGGCAAGATCAAATGTGCGCAAAAATAAGCATACCAAAAAAATCACGCAAGAGTAAATCGGCACATGGCAAACATCAGCACAGCTTCTTCCAGCACTCAGCTAACATAACATGCCTTAGCCACAGGCCACAGAATAAACACAGCAAAAACAGATCACTAGATGGAAACAAATGTTCGAGCAAAGAGGTATAGGAAGCTTTCTGGAGGCATGTAATAACAATACAGTGAATTGCTGTAACTAAAAGCATGACAAAGGATTCTGCAAGAGCTGCTACAACTGCAAAAAATATTTCAGTTAAAAAATCTAGATGGAAGCATTTGAATGGTGAATTAATATAAACTGCAGCACTAGTGAGGATGGTAAAAAAAATACCAAGTTTGACAATCACTGGCTCTTTAAACAGAAAGCACACATGTAATTTCTTATCACCCAACCTCAAAGTGTCTGCCTGACATCAAATGCTACTAACGTTCCAAACTCAGATTCTAAAACTTCACTGTTCCAGCTCATCTAAGAGCTTCTTCAAAACAACTTAAATTCTCTACACACGTGTTACATAGCAAGCTGAAGATGTAAAAGTCGAGACAGCACAAAACATAAGACCTTGATGCATATATAAATGTATTAAAGCAAACAGCCCACCTTACTGAGTTTTCGTATGTAAAACATTAAAAACTCAAAAAAAAATTAAAAATCAATCAAAAAATGCTGTGATACCTCCACCTCTTGTGCCACTGAATGCATCAAGCAAACAGAACTGGGGTTAAGTAGCCTACGGAATGTATGGCCACTGGTTAGAGGATTAAGAGAGGACTATGTGCAAGTAGCATCTCACAGAAGTATTATTGAACAGGCCCATTTTTAATGTATTAAAATTCAGTAAGTTGAATCAATATTGAATCAATATTAAATAATGGGACTGAATATTCTTACAAAGTCTTAAAATTCTTTGTACTTAATGTAGTTTCATGAAACTTTTTGACAGGGAAAGAAAACGATAACTACTGAAGTGGGGAACTTGCATAACCTCCCACCTGGTTTACTGCTCCACAGGTTACATGAGAGGAGAAGGCGGTCTCATCAAAACCACTCATCAGCAGTATCTGCAGAAAAGATGCCCAAGCCACTTTCAGAAAAAAAAAAAAAAAAAAAAAAAGACACAACTGTCTGAGCAGGCTGGTTGTCAAAGGATGATTTTATAGGGCCTCCAGTTCAGAGAGGAAACATGAAAGATGACACATTAGCAGAAGCGCTGCAAAATGAAAAGGCGTTCTGAAAAATACAGAGCACCGATTTCAGTGTGAATCCACTACCTGGGGAGGTCAAGGCAGGGAGAAGTGCAACTGAAGAGCGAGCAGAAAGCAAAGCAGCTAAATAGAGTAAAACACAGATGTACTTCATTGTTTCATTTTTTATTACTGATCATGCCTGTTGCTCCTGGAAACATGTACACGTTACTAGGCACGCACAAGTATTTGTGTACAGTAACTGAGACGGGAACAAAGAAATGCAATGGTTCTGCTTTTCAAAAGTGTTTATGACACTAAGCCACATATTTTCCTATTAATTTCATCAAAAATACACTGCTTTGAAAAATACATACCTACACTTTAAGATTTGCCTCATGCATGTTAGTGATTCGAACAGACTCATGCATGTTCATACACACATAAATGTGAGTTAGGCTTCATAATTAATAAGCTATCCACATCTTTAAAAGAACATTAAGTCCTTCACATACCGATAAAGGAATATATCCACTAAATGTTGACTAAAACAATCCAAAAGTCACTGCTAGCGGTTTTCATGGAAGAAACTTTTTCCCCCTTTTCTAAAATATAGCCAACAAGGAATGGCAGACTTAAATTAAAAATATAGATAGCTATCTTTCCATTAGTCACCGACACAGTTGAAACACAGATTTTTGGCAGTGTAGCTACCATAATTAAATCCTTAAACCCAACATTTTTCAGGTCACAGGATTTTACATCTATCCACCCTACAACATGTTTATAAAAGAAGTAACTGGGAAGAGCCTTAGGACACTAGTATTTTTCCCTATGTCCAGCTGAAATTATTTTTATATTGCTTCAGAGCTCACCTTTGTCAGTATATTCAACTACACAGGCGCTGGAATAGTATTTTCTTTTTTTCCTGTTAGTAACGCAAAGTAGCACAATTTCAAAATCCAGAATTTCAAATGGGATTACTGAGACCTAAACAATGGACTAGTGGAAGGTTATTTACTTAAAGAGGAAGTACTGTAATGAAACAGAAAAATCATCAGTGGGCTGAAGATGCTTACAATAAAATCCCTCTCCCTAATGTAAAATGTCATTTAAGTATATAGTTAAAGTGATGCTTGACATGAAAAGGTTGAGAGAGAAACTAACAGAAGCACTCATATTCCCCTAAATACACTAGTAAAAATAATTTGTGAAACTGTATACACACAGAACACTGTGCTACATAAATAAGAAGATGCCGTATTTCTGCCTCAGATACTTTGCAGTTTAACATTGTTAATGCTTTGTCATATGCAAGCAATTCTGCAGAAAAGCCGTATGACTAAACGAGAGTCCAGCCCATTCACAAAAGGTTCCACTTTGATGGCTAGAGACAGCAACTACGTTTTGCACTTTTCAGAAGAATGACAAAGACTGTTTATGTAGAAAGAAAGACATACATGAGTTTCTTTTCCTGTTTTCACTCAGGTTCCCCACCTGAAGAGACATTCCATTGACAAAAAACAGTCATGCAGAGATATCTTCTGTACCATGCCTTACAGAATCAAGCTACACCCACCACCCCTAACTATTCTCTGCTTGCCCTTGAGTCAAACAAACTCCCACTTCTATCTGCTCCAGAATCTATTTAGGAGGGAAAGAAGGTTGTGATTACAGCAAGAAAGGTATTTCACAGAATATAGAGTTCATATAAATCACCAAGAAGTTACTCTGAAGGCATGTGATGCTACAAAGGACAGAATTTAATTCCTAGCAGCAAGCATTTGGAAGACAACAGTGAATCATAGCTAAGTTGCCAAAAATCAACAACTAATTGTAGTAGTAAAAATTAAAATAAATAAAAATCCATAACTGAAAGCAGACCATAAATCTATACAACTTTTAAGGAAAGTCATTTGAAGCATGAACAAGGATATAGTTTACAGTGTTGATAATGCTACTTTAAGAAAAATGAAAAAAAAAAAAAAGTTTTACTTTTCTCTGAAATAACCTAAAACAGAAGCCCTTATTATACTCTTGATTGTCAGTAGTTCTTCCATTCATTTAGCACTGGCTTTCTGGCTTTATCACTTTTTAGAACAGAACCTGGGGTGGCTTAAAGTAAGCTAAAGATCCTATACTTACAAGTTCTCATTTCATCTGCCTTGCTTGTGAAGACATTCAGTATCATCAAACTTCTAGAACCAAATTCATAAGTGCTGCTGAGAACTGTGACATCTCTAGTGTCACGTACATTGTCTGTCTGAGTAGCGACTTGATGCTGCATAATGTAAGGGTTAGTATCTATGTTTATAAACTAGTGTCTGTCTTTCTAAATAAATATTCCATCTTTATGCATAATTAGTGTGTGAATTATTTAACTGCATTAAAAAAAAATACATTTAAGAATAAAACCATGGAGGTTGCAGTGTTCTATTTTGAACTGTGCAGTACACTTAAGAGAATACTCTAGGAGATTAAAATTCTGCTGTGACACTGGGGCATACGTATCATTTTACTGGGACATGTGTCAAAGATTATCTGCTGCTGTTCTTTCATTTATTTTTCAGAAGACCTGAAGGCTTTATAACCTTGTGTGATGCTTTTAATAACTAGCATGTGAAAGAACATTTGCAGTAAATATGTTCATATCTGAGTTTAGAACAGGTGAGATTTAGAGACAACAAATCTTCTGAGAGTACCAAGGGTCTCTGGTGCTCTTTATGAACGTAAATATTGCTAACATCTCAGGTCAGCTGACAAATGCATGGTCAGATCTGCAATTGGGGAGAAAATAAGAATATTTTTAAAAAGGAAAAACAGAACTGGAACGTGAAAAAATCAATATAGACAAATACATTTAGAGAGATCAAGATCAACAATGTAGTTTTGATTAAGTCCTCTTTTGTGTCCTGTAAAATCTACTCTTACTATATCAATCCTTACATTGGAATAATTAACCATAATATGTCAGATGATCCTTTATGGTAAAGGGCAGTAATGCAGAAACGTAATCCACTTTACTCCTTGCACTGAAAGGACAATTGCTGCTGAAATAATTTAAAAACCAGTACTGAATTTGGCAAAACTGTCATTCAAAACAACAGATTTATACGGATAATCCACATTTTACATATTTGCTTCTTTTGCCTTCATTAAACTACGAAAAGGATAATTTCTTACCTTGGATTTTAGAACACAGCAAGACAGCATAACATTACACAAATAAGGAAGCAAATATGTAACATTTTAAATTATTCAAAAGTGCTGGTAGTGAGAATGATTCAAAAAACTACAGACCCTTTTTCTGGCCTTGAGAATATACAGAAATTTAGTGAAAAAAACAAACTTGAAAAAGAGAATAGTTACAGATAAGGGAATATGATAAAGTGGAATGAAGTGAAACGTGCAAAACTGTTAGAAACTAGATTGTGCCAACCTAATCCATAGGTTACCCAAGAACAGTAAAAATACTGTTAGACAAAGGAAATAAAAGAGTTCTAGTCACACAAGTCTCCTGAATGTTGCCTCAACAAAAATGTTTGAAATCTGTGACACAAGTCTCCTGAATGTTGCCTCAACAAAAGAAATGTTTGAAATCTGCAAAGTTTTTACTCAAAATTTGCTTCAAAGTAAAAAGCAGAGTAGCTCCAGCTCCAAGCAGAGACCCATTTCTCATGTGCATCCTTCTGAGCTAAGAAACCCACAGGCTTCCTGTGAAACAGAAAACAGCAGGAAGCAGACAACATCCTGCAATACAGTCTGAGGAAACACCTACACGAGGTCCACAGTGAAACTACAGTTTTGGTTTAACAGATTAAACTGTAGTGTAATCTCTGAGTGACAATAAAATACCTGACACTGCAATTAGAGTATGCTATTAGATAAAATACATAAATTAGAAAAGAAATATGAATTTAAAAAGACCCCAAAATAACATGTTTCAAGTCAGTTATTGGTAGACCTAATCTACTGTTGGGATCAGAATTTTTATTAGTTTAATTGAAGACCACAGTAAAAGACTTAAGAGCATGCTGATGAAAATCCATTGATGAAACAAGTTATAAGGCATTGCCTGTAGAGAAGGAAGATTTAAACACTGAAACAAAACTGGATATCTTGAGGACTAGAATACTAGAAGGACATTAAATTAATAGCAGATAAGAAGACTGCATATACGAGGACTAATTAAAAAATGTGTTACAACTTAGGAGCTCATCAGCTGGAAATAGCAAAAGGATTCAAGCCTATCAGTTGGTACCTTGGACTCCTCATCAAGAGGACAAAGACAAAGGGCCAGTGTGATTCTGTAACACATCAACCCTGATATAGTCAGTACAGACACGGAAGTACTAATGCCACTCTCCAACAATCAGGTAGGATGCAAGATGGAATAAATCACAGTTAAGTTCCATCTAAGAGAGATGCTTAAAAAAAGCTGCTCACATGACCCAGGGAACAGAAAGCAAATTTTCTGAAAGAAGGTTTAAAGACGTCAACTTGTTTTGTCTGGCAAAATTAATGCAGACAGGATACATGACTGGCATCCACAAATACCCCAAGGGAAGCATCAGGAGGGGAAAATAATTACTTAAAATAAAGGACAATGCTGGCATAAGAACAAATGAGTATTAAATGGCCATGAATAAATATACACTGCAAGATAAGTTTCTAATGATCAAAGCAGCAAGACTCTTGAGAAGTTTTACTTGGGAAGGTGGCATTCAGGGAGTCTTCCTGCAGAAATAGTGGGAAAAAGCGAATTGTTTTTAAGATGTGACTTGATCAGTTTATAAAAGGAACAGCATGGCAAGCTTGTTTATGAAAAGAACTAGGTCCGTGTACCAGCAGGACCCTTACTACTGTGTGCTTCTGTGATTCTGTGACACACTGACCTGCATGGAAATTCCAATCCTTTCTTAAACACATGCAGTTGAACTGGTGCTGATAAGAATATATAAAGATTAGCAACCAGTCATTTTCAAATCTCACCCCTGATGTGACCAATCAGACTAAAACTGTATGAAAGCAGATTCCAAAATGCACACTGATGAGTACAGAAAAGTTTCTAGAACTTCCTTTCAGAAGTTCCAGGCACTCAGCGATCACCCTTAAAAACCTGCTTGTATTTCACTCCTTTTCAAACAAAACTGAAGTCTGCAGTGTGTTTCTGAAAGGGTGAACAGGTGGCTCACACCTCCATACAATACAAAATCCTCCAAAAGAATTGCAGGTTTCACTTGACTTGAGAAAAGGGGATCAGAACCTTAAATTCATCCTAAAATGATCCTATTATGATCAGCTCAAGGAGGTAATCTGCAAATTCCAGGGCAAGTATCATAACTGGAGTTTGGGAAGAGAGTGTACAGGCTACTGGGTGGCTCCAAACTTGCCAGGTTTCAGAATTTCACATCCATAAAAAAGTAACTGACTGAGAAACCAACCTAAAGAAACTTGTCCATTAACGCACAGAGAATCCAAGAGTCTGGTGAGCACTCAAACAGATGAAACTCAAACAGATTTGTGACAATTTACAAAATAATTTGCAGAATCTGTTATTTCTTTTTTCTTAGGTAAAGAAGTTAAGCTACATTTTAGGCAGAAAATTTTAAAATGGGCTAGAAAATGCTGTACTTGCCAAACAGGTTCAGCTACACTCAGCTTTCTCATTTGGAAGCTGAGAGAGTACAGCTTGGATAAACAAAGCATTTGGGCTGGACCACCATGGTCCAGTGTTTGGTTGGCTGGTAACCAGTGAAATACTCCATGGGTCAATTCTGGGGCCCCTACATCCTTCAATATTTTTATCAACAACTTATTGATGAGATAGAAAGCACCTTCTGCATATCTGTGGACAACAATGAATTAGGGGGAGTGGCTTAAGCAGCACCCAGTAGAAGTTCAGTCTAGACAGACCTTGAGAAACCTTAAGGTTTGGGCCAACAGAAATCTCATGCAGTTCAACAAGAATAGACACAAAATTTTAGACCTGTGCTGAATAACCCCGAGCATCAGCACAGGCTGAAAACCCACTGGCTCAGTAACAGCCCCACAGGAAAGAATCCGGGGGTTACAGCGGATGCCAAGCTCAGTATGAGCCAACGGCACGTCCTCACTGCAAACAGGGCAAACCACATACTGGACTGTGTTCACCAGGATGAATGCGGCAGCAGATCAAAGGACGTTATCGCCCTCCTCTACTTGTCACAGTGAGGCTGTACATGGAATCCTCCAACCAGTTTTGGGTTGCCAGGTTCAGAAGAGATTAGAAGAAACAGGAGAGGGTTGAGCAAACAGTTGTGCAGATGGAAAGGGCCTAGAGTACACGCCCTATGAGAAGCTGAAGGAGCCAGGTTTGTTCTCTTTGACAAAGAGGAGGTCCAGGGAAGATCCAACAGCAGCCTAGAACCACTTGAAGGAATCAAGTATTAGAGACCTAAATTTCTTGTAGTTGCAGATGGTATAGAAAGGACCAGTAGTCACAAATGGTAGCTTGGGAGTTTTAAATTGGGCTACAGCAAAAAAGGGGAATGAAGCACTGGAACATGTTACTCAGAACGGTTGCAAAATCCCCATCCTTGGAGGTTTTTAACTCATCCAAAGCCACTCCTGACTTGATCTAGTGTTGCTAGCAGTCATACTCTGATTGGGAATCAAGGAAACAGGATCAAAATATCCCTTTACAGTTTCTATGATTCCACTTAGCTACTTCCCACTCCAGCACCACGGTTTTGTCTTGTTAACAGAGCATTGTTTTTGTTGTCTTCCTGTATTTGTTGGCCATCACTAGCTACTGCAATTACAGTAAACAATAGCTCCTGCTAAGAGCAACAAAATTCTTGAGATTTACCTGGTTTTTAGCATGTTAATAACTTAGTAGTCAGTTCAGCATGAAGCATTATTTTTGCCACAGTGTACACTAGTATTTAAAATCCTAGTTTGATGTGAGATAACCACTTAAAATTTTGTTTCATTCAGAAACAGCATATATTTATGAGAGCTCTGGATTAACAGTCCCTCTGGATGACAACTTGAGAATCATCATCATTCTTACTGAGACAGAAACAATAGCAAATTCCTTTAAAGATTATATATAAATTTTAAGAGTTCGCTTCAGATAATTTTGTTTTAAAGAACATACCTAAGAGTTAAATTCCTGAAATCACATCCTTTATCAGGACTCATGACAAGCTGCTTTCAAAAAAACATTTCACATGCATAAGAGGATTTTAGTGCTCCCACAGAAGACAAAATGGCCATGAAATTTTGGAGTGAGGTTTGAAAAGCCACAATGAAGCCTTGAAAAAACAACTGTGAAAAAACTGGTGCAATACATCAGCTAATAAGCCCAAGAGCAAGGATATAAAAGATTATTGCATACTTGTTTTTCTAGACCTAACACGATAGAAGACACCTCTTCAGTGACAAGAGGGGACAACTCTTCTATTACCACATCAAGTTAGTTAGCAAAGAACAATTCAGATTTCATTTTTACCCCACATGAAATCAAACACACTACGAAGAGGGAAGAAGAACCATTATAAAGATATGGGGTTTGCACCTTCAATAAAGATGTGGTGACTTTGAACCCTCAGTAAATCTAACATTTGTTTCGTTAGCAATTAGAAAATACTTGAATCTCAGAACAGTAAGCAAAATAGTTTAAGTTCACTGACTTGAAAAAACATTCTTTTATGCTACACAGCCCTAAAATAAATACTTAAAAGGAAGTAAGAGTATGCCACTATATCTTGGTTTTCATTTTCCTTCAGATGGAAGTGCTAGAATAAACATTCTTACTGGTTTACGTTGCTGTGTATTTATGAGGTTAATAACTGACCTGTCAATCAAGGCCTGTATAAATACAGTAGTTAAATACTTTCTGCTTTAGAAGCACTTTTATTTACCAGAGAGCTAGCCAAGGTTTCCAAAGGACTGCATGGTCTGGCTTGCTTTGATCTCTTTTAAGTGGAAGTTTCTTTATACGTCTTGTTTTGCTATTTATTATACCCTTTGTGTAATCAGGTACGGAAAGAGCACCTGCGCAGAACAAATACTTCAGGGAAAGGGTGACTTAGAGGAATAATTATGTAACATACAGTTCACTAAAATAACTTGTGAAGTCCTTTTCCAAGAGCACTTTTGTTGCTATACTAACAAGAGAAGCAAGCGCACAATGGGCTCAGAATAAAAATAGGGGAACATCACTTAAACCAGACACCACAGATACTACCTGCTACTATATCAACACATTAATTAACACTCAGATTTGATATACATACACAAACGTGTCTGCATATATGCATGTATATAAAACCATATATAAAACATACATTAAAATATAATATTTAACATATAATATGTAATTATTGTTATTTTAGAAAGTTGAACTGTATACGGATGAGTGTATACACGTGTGTATGTACATACATGTGTATGTGTACACACACGTATAAATAAAATTAAGATATATGCATATATCTCTAGAAAGCCTTTAAGAACTCTGTTCAAGCACTGCCTATATAACTGTTATCTTTAATCTCTTGCCACAAATTTAGCATGGTGAATTTTACCTCCAAACAACCCACACACTTTCTCTCTCTCTGGGAGTATTCTGTGAAGAGTAACTGCTTTTTACTTAGTATGGTGGAGTTAATGAATAAGGGATGTGTACATAATGCATGGAACAAAACAGAATAATTAAATCATATTAATGAAAATTTTTATCACTACAGCAGAAACTATATTATCTACTCATGTGGTTAGGTTTACAGTAATTTTTGTTTCATGGAATGCATTTTACTCACTTGGTGGAAACAAACATTAACATTATGCCCCTAATTTATTTAAAACAAACGAATGGACTGAAGTTACCTCAGGCCAGCACACACATACTTAGGATGTTTCACTTAGGGGAAACTTTCATTCAGGTCACTTTACTGTGTTCATCTTCCTATTTCCTGGCTCTGACTTCAGACAGCATGTTATGAAGATTCTCCCTGTTCAGGAGAGGACAGATACACATTTGCACACCAGTGATTTATGTGTGTGTTTAGGCCCCAAAGATTTGCTGGGATTTATGTGGGTTAATATTTTTCTGACTCTGTATATACAAGATAAAACCTTTTAAAAATGGTTCTGTAGATTTTAGGCATTTCAGGTAGATATACACATTGTCTTCCTAAGCTCAGCAGAAGTCATACAGACACATAGACAGCATCCTCAGCCTCAAGAACAGTCCATATTTTCTGCTACAGGGGATTTTAGGTAGTTTTAGACTTGTAAAAAAAAAAAATGTAATTGAAGTAGTAATACAGAGGGAAACAGATTTGTTTAGGAGTTTCTTTTCAATTCATGTCTGTTTCTACACAAAACTTTCATAAATTTTACCTTCAATTTACAAGTTAATAGCACCTTATCATCATTATTCCTATTATAGCGGCACTTAGAAACAGGAAGCCTGTTCAAAATTACATTTAAACAAGCATATTGTTATTGAACCATTAATCTGTAAAAGCCGTAACGGTTATCTGAGTCAGGCTGAACTTTTGCATGTTTTCTTGAGACAGTTCTGAGATTAAGACTTCTAAATCTGTCAAAGTCAAAAAAAAAAAAAAAAAAAAAAAAGAGCCAGAGCATTAAAAACAAAAAAAGTTGAGCAAAATAAATGTGGCCTATTTTTGGCAGTCAGAAGGGGGAAGGATTTATTTTTAAGAAAAACAACCCGCTCACAAGACAATGTAGTGCACCATATCCTTAATAACCACTTCACAAGCATTCACTGGAACAACTAAGGTGGCACGGAGGGAACAGGCTGCAAAATGCATCACAGAAGGAGCTAGAAGAAAAGTACCAGAAGCATTTAAATGGCTCAGTCATCTCGTGAAACCTCACTGTCACTGACTCAGTATTTAAACTGAAAAGTGGCAACTGACCAAGGTTGCCATAGACAATCCACTAGGGAATGACTAACGAGATCCAAGATAAAGCAATCCCAACCCTTCCCTCCGCAGCATGAGGTCCAAGAGGTACAGAGCTCAGAGGCCAGTGCTGTGCATCGAGCCGTACGTGCGTTTCGCTGCTGGAGCCAGCACAAGAGACTCGGCACTCTGCTGCCTCACCACTGCCCTTCCTGCAGACCCATCACTGTGGTCAGCATCCTCTCAGGTGGAGCTGCAGCCCAACTGGCACACAGGACTTCTGCCAGTGGTGTGTCTCCCAAGTCAGCATGGAGCATTTACGGGTTAGAGTCCATCTTGAGTATGACTCTACTGAAACTCACCGAAGAGCTATCCACTATTACGACACGGATGCACCATTACAGCCGGACCACATTAGTGCCACCAAAGTTTCTTTCAGCTTATCCCAAAACAGTACTGGCCACTCCTTTGTGTGCAACACAAAGCCATCTCAGAAATCCTATCAGAGCCCAGTATGATGCACTGCAAATGTCTAATACAGTTGCTATTAAGACTGACAAAACATAAGACATATTTTTCAGCTATCAATTCAGAAATATTGAAAGTGTTAGGCTGCCAGATGTGGAACATGCAACAGGAATCATGTGCTTACAATGTATTTTATATACTTTAAACTACAACTCTAGAGTGGTTTAGTAAAAAGGAAGATAATACCAGATTAATTTAATTTAGGGATAATATGAAAAGTTTTGCATTAGAACATTCAGTTTGAAGTGTTTTTGTCTAACCCTTCACAATGTAAAATGCAATTATTTATGGTCTTTAAACCTTAGTATTTACACAAAATTGCAATGTTAAAGAAAAAATACAGTGTTAGGAGAAAAAAGAAAACAAAAACAATGTTTTTAAAAGTTAAGTTGGTTTTACCCAGTGACCATCAAGTGTGCAAGCAACCACTTTCTAAGAAGTACTGAACACTCAACTTGCAATAAAAACAAAGAAAGGGCAGTCGTGCATGTTGACTGCCTCACAGCCAACAGTGCCTCTTCAAAACCTGTTTATATCTACGTAGTTTTCATTTTATTTCAATTAGAAAGTTAAGTTTCTCCTCTCCAAATGCTTGAAGTTATTGATAGGCATCAATATTTACTGACAGCTATCAATTAAAATAAAGACTTCAAGAAGTACTATGTAGATGGCAATTAAAGTTTTTCCTTTATTTTCAAATATATATAAACCAACACTGAGAACATGGCAGCATTCATACTCAATCTCCTAACAGCCATGAATATTTACTCCACAGAAAATGTGTTAAGTGGACAGCTAAGTATTTTTCTGCTTATGTATTTTCTCTTCACTAGAGTCTAAATACATAAGAGCTTCCCCCTTCTGAAAAAAATAAAAATATTTTTTTTAAATATATATACACACATACACACACATAGATACATCAGTTACACATGTAAAAGTCACCAAGTTGCACTGTACCATTTCAGCCTTGCTTTAAAAAACTGCTTTTTAAT
Organism: Antrostomus carolinensis; assembly: GCF_000700745.2. Taxonomy (NCBI): domain Eukaryota; kingdom Metazoa; phylum Chordata; class Aves; order Caprimulgiformes; family Caprimulgidae; genus Antrostomus; species Antrostomus carolinensis. The sequence goes on along the minus strand of NW_010329369.1, from coordinate 40,251 downwards.
CAAAGAGTTGAAGCTTTTCCTTGCTGGAACCTCCTCCATCAAGGTGAGAAGCTAAGGAAGTTGCCTCCCCATCCTTTTTTTTAACCCCAGACTCTACCTGAGACCATTGATTATTCTTTCTGAGGACTTTACAACATTTATATTGCAACTCAGAAAATTCCACTTTCAAATAAACCAGGACTATACTCTTTTATTACTCTAAAGACTAAAGCTTGTCCTAAGTCAAAGGC
>NW_010329369.1:38186-39987 GCF_000700745.2 Antrostomus carolinensis | reverse complement strand
GGGGAAGGAACTACTTTGTTTTAATATACGAATTTTGTTCCTACAAAACAAGTTTAGAGGTCCTGAAGAGAAGTGCCCGAGTGCAGCTGCACCCTAGGGCTGTGGCTGCAGGGAGCTGTGCAGCAACGGTGACACCTCGTGGTGCCAAACCACTGAAACACGGACCTCTTCCCAAGCACAACCTACCTTACGCCCACCGGCGGGGTTCAGAGGAATAAGCTTTACAAACAAAACAGCCAAACAACCTCTACACCACTGTCCTTTCTAAATCAGTATCTCCTGTAGAAACAGGAGTCAGAAACTTGAAATCAAATCCCTGCCTCTGTTTTCATACCTCCTGTCTCTCACTGACCTGTCTTGAGGAGGGTTTTTCTGTTCCCTGTTTCATGGTATTGATGACTGCATGTGGGAAACAGGAGAACTGACAACGTACAACGATTAATGCAAAATTGCTAAATTAAGAGAAAGAAAAAGAAGCCAGCCCAGCTTTAACATCTTTTGGTCAAAATGACTCCAAATAAATTACTGTAAACTAAAAGCTTCAGAGAAGCAAGTCGACAGTGCCAGTTACATAAAAGTTAACACTGTTTTTAATTAATTCAACTATACTAAAGTTTACTTTCCTTTATTCTGGTATCTCCATCCCCAACAGATGCTCAAATGCAGTACTTTCTGCAACTTCACAAACAGAAATCTCGGATTACATATCTCATCACACTGCATGTATTTGAGAAGTCAGCTTGCCTTCCCACTGCAGAAGTTACTGTGAAGTTTTTCCCTAGTGTACAAGCTTAAAAAGATGAGGTATGTATCTCTTTCAGTAAGTGCTCAATATTGAAATTTAAAATACCTAACTTTAAATGCTGTTACAAAAACAAAGTGAGAAGGCAAGAAATAAGAAATGCTTTTTATTGCTGTGCTTGGGTGTCAGAGGTTATGGGAGTGAATTCCAGGTTTGGGTCAGAAGTGACTTGGGTTTATGACAAAGCAGGGATAATTTCATGCAGTAAGGGAGATGACATTTCAAAATGTTTTGGGGGGAAGAGTTATTTTCTAAGGGAAATCTCCCTCCAATCTCCCACCTGTATTTCTTCCTCATATTCAAACATGCATAGTAACTACTTTTTCAAATGACACCTGAAATTTATTTCAAACAGCTAAAATGGCACATATCTATCCTCTAAAAGAGGATAGTTCTAGAAAAGTGAAAAGAAATATCTCCCTCCAATCTCCCACCTGTATTTCTTCCTCATATTCATATATGCATAGTAACTAATTTTTTTAAGTGACACCTGAAACTGATTATTTCTAACAGCTAAAATGGCACATATCTATCATCTAGAAAGATGAAAGGTAGGTCTAAGTCTAGAAAGTTAGATCTATCATCTAAATGATGAAAGACTAGCATAATCCCAGGACATTTAGTTTCTCATAGTGTGCATGAAAATTATATTAGCTACATAGATCAACACTAAGGAACCACTGTATAATAAGTTAAAAAAAAAAGTGGAATTTTTGAAGGTAACAATTGCCTTCTTTCAGAAATTGTATACCTCATCAGTGACTTGAAAACCCATCAGGAATTTCTGAAATGGTTACCATAATATCCATAGTGCGACCACTCTACGGCCCCACAGACTCACCCAGGAGTATTTTTAAATGAGTTTATTCTGCATCTGGCATTATTTTCACATCCCTATTAGAGCAGGAACCTCAGCTACAGAGCACAGGGCACAGGCATGCTTCATTTGCAGCAGAATCTAAAGGAAGGAGCTGAAGGCCAAAGAAAACATGGGGATGC